>NC_135818.1:27161946-27434981 GCF_964213995.1 Mustelus asterias
CGCAGAGAGTACGGAAAAATAGGTATTTTTGGTTAGCACTGTGGAATGCTGTAGGAATCAATGCTGGGACCTCAACTATTCACAATTTAGATAGGTTAAGTGAATGAGTAAAAATTTGGCAAATGCAGTATAATGTGGAAAAATGTGAACTTCCCCACTTTGGTAGGAAGAGTAGAAAAGCAGTATGTTATTTAAATGGAGTGAGATTGCAGAAATCTGAGGTACAAAGGAATCCAGGTGTCCTGACACATGAATCACAAATGAGTATGCAGGTACAGTAAGTGATTCAGAAGGCAAATGGAGTATTGTCATTCAATGCCAGGAGAGTGAAGTGTAGCAGTAGAGAGGTTTTGCTACAGTTATACAGGGCATTAGTGAGACCACAAGTGGAGTACTGTGGCAACATCCATGGAGAAACAGAGTTAACTGGCGGAATTTTACAGTCTCTCCCCCCGCTGAGATCTTCCAGTCCTGCCAAAGTCAATGGAATGTTGAATGGCACGCTGCATTTTCCAGACCCATCCCCACTGTGACAGGGCGGTAAAATCCCACCCAATGTTTCTTCATTTCTAACACGTCGCCTCCAAAGAAGAGTCTGTTGGAACAACGTATAATTTCTAAGTTGAATATATACATATGTGTGTGTGTGTGAAGTTAGGTAAAAGAGGTTTTGGTTTCATGTAGGTTTGGAATGAGCCGTGGCATATAGAAATCTGGATAGACCTGCAGCTAAAAGGTCAGTTTCTTTGTGTTTGTTTATAAGTATATGCATTTTAATGAGGTTTTACAACCCTGGAAGTTAAAGAAAAGAGTTAAAAAGAGGTTAGAACTTGGTGATTTGTTTTTCAGAAATCACTAAAGTAGCATAAACTGGTCTGTTGCTTAGCAACATTGCTCAAGTGACACAGAGACACAGAGTAAGAAGCATCAAGGGAATGCTCCAGAATTCACTGAAAGAAAACTGTTTGCATTTGTGCCAGTCTCAAGCAAGGAGCCTTTGTCTCAAGCTAGAGGTAACTCTTCACTGGGTTACTGTGATAATGATGTGGAGATGCCGGCGAACAGTGAACAGAATTCCCACTCACCTGAAGAAGGGGCTTGCAGCTCCGAAAGCTTGTGTGGCTTTTGCTACCAAAGAAACCTGTTGGACTTTAACTTGGTGTTGTTAAACTTCTTACTGTGATAAACCACTGTTGTCTGTTATCGGTGGTGGTTAACCACTGTTAGTTAGTATTTATTATTACCTGTACTACCTGTATATGTGGCACATCCCTGTCAGTTCCGCTCAAGACTCCTCCCCCTGGTCTGGGTATAAAGGCGGTGGCTCCTCCCCCCTAGCCTTCAGTACAGACCAGATCTCCGACAGGGATGGCTCCAAGTTCTTGCTAATAAAAGCCTATTTGTCGTGCTCACAACTAGTCTTGACTCGACTGATAGTGCATCAATTACTTGTCTGTTCGCTAAAGGAATATTGGAAAATCGAATCATCTTCTTCCGTTTCTAATGCGATCTTTCCAACCTTTTTGTCAGGTGTCATATAGCTCTTTTTTTTGTTTTAATAAACATTTTATTCTTTGTGTTAAAAGTTCATCAGCAGGCTCATATAAATTTGCTCAGTAGCTGTCCGCGACGGTTTCTAAAAAAAAAGGTAGGGGCTGGAATCTTCTGTCCGTTCGCGCCCTGCCGCCGCTGCAAGCGAAGATGGAGAGTTTGGCGCTCAGCCAAATCTGCGTTCACTGCAGCAGGACCAGAGATACCCACCAGTGTGAACAGCCAGAAGATTCCAACCAGACTCTATCAAGCCAGTTTATACTCTGGGATCTGACTTATTCAGTATTAACATCAGCTGAGATCGAAAAAATTCACATTCGACTTGAAATGATGTTGATCAACCTGCTGCATTTTTCCAATACTTTCTTATTTCAGATCTCCAGCATCTGCAGTTATTCTGGAACACTGTGCACAGTTTAGTCTCCTTATTTAAGATATAACTGCATTAGAAGGTTCACTCAGCTGAATCCTTGTCCTTTGAGGAAGGGTTGGACAAGTTGGGCCTGTGTCCATTGGAGCTCGAAGATTGAGAGGTGATCTTATTGAAACATAAAAGATGCTGACGGGATTTGACAGGATGGAGGCGGAAAGGATGGGAGAGACTAAAACAAGAGGACACACTTTAAAACTGAGGAGTCTCCTATTTAGGGTGGAAATTTGGAGAATTGTTTTCTTTCGGAGGTTCATTTATTTGGAATTTGCCCAGAGAGTAGTGGAGGCAGTGGAAGGGAATTGAATATTTTTAATGCTGAGTTAGATAGTTTCTTGACTGGTGTCAGTCAAAGGGAGTCAAAGGGTAAAGGGCAAGGCAGGAAAATAAAGACTACAATTAGCCATGGTTTTATCAATTAGTGTAGCAGACTCCAGGGGCCGAATGGCCTAGTCCCACTCCAAAATGTCTCAAGATGGTAATTCTACAGAGTGCAAATTGATCTCTAATATCAAATCAGCAACTAAGACCAGAAAAAGAGTTTAGCTCAAAATTCTGCAAAGAAACATAAGATGTGCCCCAAAAGTGAGAGTGACATGTGCATTTGAAATGTTCAGGCACTTCAAATAAACAACCACAACTTTATCACCTCATAAACCCTGTAGGATTCAAAAAAGAAACTTGGCAAAACAACTGCTTAACATTATCTCACACTTCCAAACAAAAGGATCTGGAAGCAGTTAATGGCCAGAAGGGTTGAAAGATCAAGAGTGGTAGCAAAGTTCCTACGTGGTCAAGGGGAAAGTTTTTAAGCAGGCTTTGAGGAGTGTCGGGAGAGGAGGGGGGTGCGGGCTGAACAATTCCAGAGTTTAGAACGTGATAATTGAATGATGGGCCTCTGAAAGAATGGGGAATAAAGAAAGAAAGACCTGCATTTATATAGCAACTTTCACAGCCTCAGGAAGTCCCAAACTGATTTACAGCTAATGAAATATTTTTCAAGTATTGGTCACTATTGTAATTGACGAAATGCAGCAGATAATTTGCACTCAGCAAGCTCCCACAAATAGCAACATGAGAAAGATCAGATCATCCTTTATATTGATAAGTATTGACCAGAACACCATCGAGAACCCCTTCTCCTCTCTTTAAATAAGTGCCATGGAATCTTTTACATTGTGGTGAACTACTGTTACTACATGTATGTGCCTGGACACACCCATGCTGCACCTGGCCCGAGACTCCTCCCTTTCCACCTGAGACCCCTCCCTTTCCACCCAGAGTGGGGTATAAAGGCGATGGTCCCTCCTCCTCGCCTCAGTCTAGACCAGGTCAGCTACAAGGGTGTGCTCCTGTTCTCTGTGAATAAAAGCCTATTAGTTTCCCTCACTCACAGGAGTCTTCGTGTCATAATTGATAGTGCATCATACATCCACATGAGAGAGCAGACTTGGTTTAAAATCTCAACCAAAAGATAGCACCTCTGACAGTGCAACACACCCTCACTATTGCACTGCAGTGTCAACTTAAATTAGAGGCTTAAATCTCTGCAATGAGGCTTGAGCCAACAATCCACTGACTCAGCAACAAGGGTTAGGGTTATTGAGCCATGGCTGATTCAGCAACAGCCGTCTCAGGAAGGAAGAACTTTAGCATCCTTCAAAACCTCAGGCTGACGTGCTTCAATCTGAAATTGGAGAAGCAAGTAGTGCACTCAAGGGGGATTCGGTGAAAGGGATTGCACAGATAGAGTGTAGGAGTTCACAAAGGGGTTTGAAGAGACCGACAACACTCCAGGAATTGAGATGCGGGTGCTGGAAGGTAACAGTGAATTTTAACACACAGCCAGAGGTGATAGATGTGTTGGTACATTGTTGGTATCCATTGGTGCAATCCACTGACCTTTTCACTGTGCGGAGCAACGTTGAGCGAGCCTCATTGTGGAAGGTGATGACAACACTGGTCACTGGCAAGTCCTGGTTGTACTGAATGGAGGAGCATCTGAAAAGCACAAAGTGAGGGCAGTTATAAAGCAGAACTTCCAAGTGAAATACACCAACAGGAATAAGCCTTCAATTCAATCATGGCTGATCTATATTCTGGGATAATCCATATCCCTTTCTTTCTTTACTACACCCATTACCACTCCTTTTGGCTTTTGAACCACAAAATGTTTGTGATTTAACGGAAGTTGGTGCAAGTACACGAGCAACAGAGTTTAGGATGACCTCAAGTTAATGGAAGGTGAAATATGAGAGCCCATCCAGAGATCCATTGGAATAGTCAAATCTAAAGGTAACAAAGGCATGGATGGTGATTTCACCCGCAGGTGAGCTGAGACAGGGAAGTCAGGCAATGTTGTAGAGGTGAAAATAGTAGCTCTTAGTGATAGCGTGGATATGTGGTCAAAAGTTCAGCTCAGGGTCAAATGTGACATCAAGGTTGAACAACCTGGGGTAAATTTTACCGTCCCGCTCACCGCAGGAATCGGAGCAGGTAAAGAGCGAGCCATGGAAAGGTCCGTTGACCTTGATTTTTTGGTTTTGGGACGAGGGAGGCCGGAAAATTCCGCCCTCTGGTTCAATTGTTGCTAAGGAGGCGATGGGGTTGGTAATTAGGGAATGGAGTTTGTGATTGGAAGCGAAGACAATTGCTTCAACCATCTCAATGTCTAATTGGAGAAAATTCTGCTCATCCAGTACTGCATGTCTGATAAGCAGTCGGATCATTTAGCAACAAAGGAGGGGTCAGGAGAAGTGCTGGTGAGGTAGAGCAGAGTGTTGTCAGTGTACAACTGGAAATTATCGCTGTGGTTTCGGATTATATTGCCCAGAATCAACTTTTGGATGAGAAATAGGAAGGGGCCAAGGACAGATCCTTGGGGGACATCAGAGGTAAAAGTGTCAGAGCAGGGAGAAAAGCCATTACAAGTGTTTCTCTGGCCACGGTTCAAAGGGGAAAGCAGCCTATGGTCATCTGGGACTATGGCAACTTTACTTTTTTACCTAAGGAGAAGGTCCCCCTTTTGAGGAGAGGGATCATGACAACAGATTTAAAGGAGAGAGGAGCAACACCTGAAGAGAGAGAACCGTTAATAATACTGAATGACCAGAGCAATCAACTACACCACTGTGTCAGCCAATGAGTTGGCAGGGGTGGGATTTGTGATTTTTGAGTCTCTAAACTCTTGACCGAAACTGCAGCAAACAGAATTTCTTGATTCCAGCAGGATTATTTCTTCAGCAAGGTACAGTAGGTGGGGGATAGTTATGTAATACTAATTATGAGTATAAAATCAATTGAGTCACTTATGGGGGAATTACACAATAGTCATTGTTTTACCATATAACCATAGAATTCTTACAGTGTAGAAAGAGGACATTCGGCCCATCGAGTCTGCATTGACTCCCAAAAAAGCATCCCACCCAAGCCCTACCCTCCACCCTGTCCCCATATACCCATGCATTTACCATGACTAATCCATCCAATCTACACATCTTTGGACACTAAGGGGCAATTTAGCATGGCCCAACCCCCCATCCTGCACATCTTTGTGTTTGTGCTGTCACTATATGCATTCTTAAATAACCCTGTTTTTTCTTATTCTTTAATGGGATGTGGGCATCACTGGCAAGGCCAGCATTTGTCACCTATCTTTAATTGCCCCTGAACTGAGTGGCTTGTCCACCCATTTCAGAGGGCAGTTAACAGTCAGCCACACTGCTGTGGATCTAGAATCAAATGTAGGCCATACCCTGGTAAACACAGTAGATTGCCTCTCCCAAAGGACATTAATGAATCAACGATAGTTGTCATGGTCACCATCACTCGACTAGCTTTACATTCCAGATTTATTAACTGAATTTAAATTCCACCATGTGCCATGGTGGGATTTGAACCCTGTCTCCAAAGCAGACGCCTGGGCCTCTGGATTACTGATCCAATGACATTACCACTACACCAGTGCCTCCCAATTAAGGTTTGCCCTTAATTAATCTAATGAGTGCACATTGGCTAATGTGCTGTATTGCTGTAATCTCGGCAACTGAATTAATCAAAATGAAACTTGCTTCAGGCAGAACTCCACATTAGTCAGAAACTGGTGAATTATGGTGGATATTTCTATTCAGCTCACCATTCATCCCATCTTTCTCAATAAAGTTGTCAATTAGTGCTTTCTTGTGCTGACTGTTGGCACCAGCTCGGATCAAGAGTAGGTTGAGGCTGCCCTCAGTCCCCAGTTATATCAGAATAGTGAGAAGTGAGGAACAGTTAATGCTTCTGTTAGCAGTAATTACCTTACACTTAATCAGCACTACCTGACTGAAGCATTCCTGCCCTATGAAACAAGACCAGGTTAAAGTCCAACAGGTTCATTTGGTAGCAAAAGCCACTAGCTTTTGGAGCGCTGCTCCTTTGTCAGGTAAGTGGGAGTTCTGTTCACAAACAAGGCATATAAAGACACAAACTCAATTTACAAAATAATGGTTGGAATGCGAGTCTTTACAGGTAATCAAGTCTTAAAGGCACAGACAATGTGAGTGGAGAGAGCATTAAGCCATAGTCCCAGATGACAGCTGCTTTCCCCTTTGAGGGGGACAGCTAACTGGTGGTGATTTAACCTGAGGGTCACCACACCTCAGGCAACAGGCAAGGAGAAGGCATGGCCTCAAGGATGTGTATTGTCTCCAGACAGGACAGTTAGTGAGATTTTGCAAGCCCAGGCAAGTCGTGGGGGTTACAGATAGTGTGACATGAACCCAAGATCCCGGTTGAGGCCGTCCTCATGTGTGCGGAACTTGGCTATCAGTCTCTGCTCAGCGACTCTGCGTTGTCGTGAGTCGTGAAGGCCGCCTTGGAGAACACTTACCTGAAGATCAGAGGCCGAATGCCCGTGACTGCTGAAGTGTTCCCCAACAGGAAGAGAACACTCTTGCCTGGTGATTGTCGAGCGGTGTTCATTCATCCGTTGTCGTAGTGTCTGCATGGTCTCCCCAATGTACCATGCCTCGGGACATCCTTTCCTGCAGCATATCAGGTAGACAACATTGGCCGAGTTGCAAGAGTATGTACTGTGTACCTGGTGGATGGTGTTCTCACATGAGATGATGGCATCCGTGTCGATGATCCGGCACATCTTGCAGAGGTTGCTGTGGCAGGGTTGTGTGGTGTCGTGGTCACTGTTCCCCTGAAGGCTGGGTAGTTTCCTGCGGACAATGGTCTGTTTGAGGTTGTGCGGTTGTTTGAAGGCAAGAAGTGGGGGTGTGGGGATGGTCTTGGCGAGATGTTCGTCTTCATCAATGACATGTTGAAGGCTCCAGAGAAGATGTCGTAGCTTCTCTGCTCTGGGGAAGTACTGGACGATGAAGGGTACTCTGTCCGCCATGTCCCGTGTTTGTCTTCTGAGGAGGTCGGTGCGGTTTTTCGCTGTGGCGCGTCGGAACTGTCGATCGATGAGTCAAGCGCCATATCCTGTTCTTATAAGGGCATCTTTCAGCGTCTGGAGGTGTCTGTTGCGATCCTCCTCATCTGAGCAGATCCTGTGTACGGAGGGCTTGTCCGTAGGGGATGGCTTCTTTAACGTGTTTAGGGTGGAAGCTGGAGAAGTGGAGCATCGAGAGGTTATCTGTGGGCTTGCGGTACAGTGAAGTGCTGGGGTGACCGTCCTTGATGGAGATGCGTGTGTCCAAGAATGCAACCGATTCTGGAGAGTAGTCCATGGTGAGTCTGATGGTGGGATGGAACTTGTTGATGTCATCATAGAGTTGTTTCAGTGATTGTTCACCATGAGTCCAAAAGAAGAAAATGTCATCAATGTATCTAGTGTATAGCATCGGTTGAAGGTCCTGTGCATTGAAGAGGTCTTGTTCGAACCTGTGCATGAAGCTGTTGGCATATTGAAGTGTGAATTTGGTCCCCGTGTATCTGGATGAAGAACTGGTTGTTGAAGGTGAAGACATTGTGGTCCAGGATGAAGCGGATGAGTTGTAAAATTGCATCTGGAAACTGGCAGTTGTCGGCGCTGAGCACTGAGGCCGTTGCAGCAATGCCATCATCGTGGGGGATGCTGGTGTAGAGTGCACTGCAACTGCAACTGCTGCAACGGCCTCAGTACTCAACGCCGACAACTGCCAGTTTCCAGATGCAATTTTACAACTCATCCGCTTCATCCTGGACCACAATGTCTTCACCTTCAACAACCAGTTCTTCATCCAGACACACGGAACAGCCATGGGGACCAGATTTGCACCTCAATATGCCAACATCTTCATGCACAGGTTCGAACAAGAACTTTTCACCGCACAGGACCTTCTACCAATGCTATACACTAGATACATCGATGACATTTTCTTCCTTTGGACTCATGGTGAACAATCACTGAAACAACTATATGATGACATCAACAAGTTCCATCCCACCATCAGACTCACCATGGACTACTCTCCAGAATCGGTTGCAATCTTGGACACACGCATCTCCATCAAGGACGGTCACCTCAGCACCTCACTGTACCGCAAGCCCACGGATAACCTCACGATGCTCCACTTCTCCAGCTTCCACCCTAAACACGTCAAAGAAGCCATCCCCTACGGACAAGCCCTCCATATACACAGGATCTGCTCAGATAAGGAGGATCGCAACAGACACCTCCAGACGCTGAAAGATGCCCTCATAAGAACAGGATATGGCGCTCGACTCTTCGATCGATAGTTCCGACGGGCTACAGCGAAAAACTGCACCGACCTCCTCAGAAGACAAACAAGGGACTCGGCGGACAGAGTACCCTTCGTTGTCCAGTACTTCCCCGGAGCAGAGAAGCTACGACATCTTCTCTGGAGCCTTCAACATGTCATTGATGAAGACAAACACCTCTCCAAGGCCATCCCCACACCCCCACTTCTTGCCTTCAAACAACCGCACAACCTCAAACAGACCATTGTCCGCAGCAAACTACCCAGCCTTCAGGAGAACAGTGACCACGACACCACACAACCCTGCCACAGCAACCTCTGCAAGACCTGCCGGATCATCGACACGGATGCCATCATCTCATGTGAGAACACCATCCACCAGGTACACAGTACATACTCTTGCAACTCGGCCAACGTTGTCTACCTGATACGCTGCAGGAATGGATGTCCCGTGGCATGGTACATTGGGGAGACCATGCAGACGCTACGACAACGGATGAATGAACACCGCTCGACAATCACCAGGCAAGATTGTTCTCTTCCTGTTGGGGAACACTTCAGCGGTCATGGGCATTCAGCCTCTGATCTTCGGGTAAGCGTTCTCAAAGGTGGCCTTCACGACACACGACAGCGCAGAGTCGCTGAGCAGAAACTGATAGCCAAGTTCCGCACACATGAGGACAGCCTCAACCGGGATCTTGGGTTCATGTCACACTATCTGTAACCCCCATGACTTGCCTGGGCTTGCAAAATCTCACTAACTGTCCTGTCTGGAGACAATACACATCTCCTTAACATGTGCCTAACGCTCTCTCCACTCACATTGTCTGTACCTTCAAGCCTTGATTACCTGTAAAAACTCGCATTCCAACATTATTTTGTAAATTGAGTTTGTGTCTTTATATGCCCTGTTTGTGAACAGAACTCCCACTTACCTGACGAAGGAGCAGTGCTCCGAAAGCTAGTGGCTTTTGCTACCAAATAAACCTGTTGGATTTTAACCTGGTGTTGTGAGACCTCTTACTGTATTTACCCCAGTCCAACGCCGGCATCTCCACATCATGACTACGAAACAAGAAGCAGGAGTAAACCATTCGGCCCCTCAAGCCTGCTCCGTCATTTATTTTGATCATGGCTGATTATCAAATTCAATATCCTGATCTCCCTTCCCCCCTCCCTTATCCCTTGATCCCTTTAGCCCCAAGAGCCATATCTAATTTCTTCTTGAAATCTCACAATGTTTTGACCTCAGCTACTTTCTGTGGTAGTGAATTCCACAGATTCACCACTCTCTGGGTGAATAAATTTTTCCTCACCTCAGTCCTAAAAGATTACCTCTTATCCTCAAACTATGATCCTTAGTTCCGGACTCTCCCACCATTGGGAACATTCTTTCTGAATCTAGCCTGTCCTGTTAGGATTTTGGAAGTTTCTATGAGATCCCCTCCCACTCTTCTGAACTCCAATGAATACAATCTTAACTGACTTAGTTTGTCCTCATATGACAGACCTGCCAACTCAGAATTAGCCTGGTAAACCTTCGCTGTACTCTCTCTACAGCAGGGGCATCCTTCCTCAGATAAGGACACCAAAACTGCACACAATCTCACCAATGCCTTGTACAATTGCAGTAAAACATCTCTATTCCTATACTCAAAAGCTGGAAAACACTCTCCAGTTTACCAGACATCACCTGGTTATGAAGTACTGTTGGATATTTCGATACTGTCACATGGAGGTTCAAGAAGCTTCTTAAATTAGGCATCTGATTTGACCTTGAGATGAGTTTCTGATCCCACACTCCCTCTCTCACTACTTCCACCTCTATAACATCGCCTGTCACTGCCACCACCTCACCTCATCTACTGCTGAAAAATTCTTCCATGCTTTTGTTAACCTCCACACGCGGCCATTCCAATGACTTCCTGCTCTGCCTTACGGCTTTCACCCTCCATTAACTTGAACTCATTCAAAACTCCAGCGCCAACATTCTAACTTGCACCAAATCCTGTTTCCTCGTCAACCCTGTGCTCACTGCCTCCCAGAAAGGCAATGCCCTGATTTTAAAATCCTCATCCTTCACTTCAAATGCCTTTCCTACTCTCCCTATTTCTGTTACTTTCTCCAACTCCACTTGCCCCCAACTCTGGCCACTGGATATCCCCTGATGTTAATTGCTCCACCATTATTGGCTGTGCCTTCAGCTGCTGGCATCTCAAGCTCTGGAATTCCCTCCCTAAATCTTTCTGACTCTATACCTCATTTTCCTCTTTTAGGATAGTGCTTCAAACCTATCTCTTTGACCACATTTTTTGTTACTTATCCTTTAGGGAAGGAAATCTGCCGTCCTTACCTGGTCTGCCCAAAGTTGGCAATCCAACAGTCTGTCCCGCGCTTGTGTGGAACATGCAACTTTATGTAGCTAGTTTATACGTACAGCAGGGAGACTAGCCCCACATTACAAAGCAAAATGTAAAAGAGTAATTTAATCTAATCATTCTCCCTAGCCCTGGGCTCCAACAGCAATGTAGCTTTCATCTTCTTGCTCTCTCTTTCTCATCTTTCCAGCTCCCTTTTCTCTCTCTCTCTCCATTCCTTCTGTTTCTCTCTCTTTTCCTTTCTCTCTCTTCCCCTCCCCCTTTTTCTCTCAGCATTCTTCCCCTTCCCCCTCACACTATCACACAGTTTCTGACAACGTCTTTGTAAAGACTGTTCAGTGAGTCTTAGTACACACAAGATGACCCTCTGCCCTACAGTCTAGACTTGGCAATATCTCTCACAGATTTTGTAATCCCAATTTCGTTCTCAGGTCCGGAAAGGAGACCTATGTAAACAGTGCTCTCATTACCCTTCCTATATCCCCAGCACAGGAATGTACTGCTGTCAGTAATATGGGAATGGTCTCCAAGGCATCTTACAATATAAATCACGTTCTGGCAGCTAGCAGGCAATTAAGAAATGCCACATAGAATATTCATGGAAGTCATTGTGCATAACGCAGGATCTTTTAGTTAATTCAGGATCAAAATTCAACTGAAGTGGCGGCACAGTGGTTAGCACTGCCGCCTCACAGCGCCAGGGGCCCGGTTCAATTCCGACCTCGGGTCACTGTCTGTGTGGAGTTTGCACGTTCTCCCTGTGTCTGCGTGGGTTTCCTCCGGGTGCTCCAGTTTCCTCCCAGTCAAAGATGTGCGGGTCATTAATGCTAAATTGCTAAATTGATCCTAGTGTCAGGGGATTAGCAGGGTTAAATATGTGGGGTTACGGGAGTAGGGCCTGGATGGGATTGTGGTCGGTGCAGACTCAATGGGCCGAATGGCCTTCTTCTGCACTGTAAGGATTCTATGATTCCATGAACTGCCAGCATAAATCAATAAGGGGAAAGGTAATTCCTATCTTCTGATCCACCAAGGCACAGCAAGATCCCACAAACAGAAATCTGATTAATGACTATTTCTGTGATGTTGGCTGAGGGAGAAATATTAGGCCCTACCCTACCTTTGTTCAAAATAATGCCATGGGATCTTTTATGCCCAGCTCAGAGGGTTGACAGTACATCAGTCTGACATCTCATTTGAAAGACGGCACCTCCCACAGTACAGCACTTTCATAGTACATTACTGCATTTAACAGGAATCCAGGTAAGTACACAGGGGAGAAAGAATTAATAGGATATGTGATGGCTTAGATGAGCAAATGTGGGAGGAGGCTTGTATGGAGCATAAGAGCCAGGATAGACAAGTGGGCTGAATGGTCTGTTTCACTGCTTTGCATTATAGGTCATTCTAGCACTGCACCCGAGTGTCAGCCTGAATTATGTGCTCAGGTCTCTAAATCTTGACTCAGGCAGGATTTTACTACCCATTCTAGTATTACTACCACAGCTGACAATTTGATGGGTCACATCTGGTCCTGTAAAACATAGTGATGGCATGACTTCACTTTACCTTTATTTGTAAGCTTTATTGACCACCCTCTCAATCTTCCCTGTCACCTTCAATAATTTGTTCACATATGTCCCAAGTCCTTCTGCCCCTGAACCAACTTTATAATTGTACCCTTTATTTTATATTGCCTCTCCTCATTCTTCCTGTCAAAATGAAGCATTTCACATTTCTGTGCACTAAATTCCATCTACCACTTGTCTGCCCATTCCAGCAGAAGCCAACTTTCCACTGAACAAGGTAATCCAAGGCCTGGTCTACCATGTGAAAATGTCATGTTACACTTGGGGAAGACGACAAGTTCTCCTAGTGTCCTGGGCAACGCTGTTTCACAACACCAGGTTAAAGTCCAACAGGTTTATTTGGTAGCAAAATCCACTAGCTTTCGGAGCGCTGCTCCTTCATCAGGTAAGTGGGAGTTCTGTTCACAAACAGGGCATATAAAGACACAAACTCAATTTACAAAATAATGGTTGAAATGCGAATCTTCATAGGTAATCAAGTCTTAAAAGTACAGACAATGTGAGTGGAGAGAGCGTTAAGCACAGGTTAAAAAGATGTGTATTGTCTCCAGACAGGACAGTTAGTGAGATTTTGCAAGCCCAGGCAAGCCGTGGGGGTTACAGATAGTGTGACATGAACCCAAGATCCCGGTTGAGGCCGTCCTCATGTGTGCGGAACTTGGCTATCAGTCTCTGCTCAGCGACTCTGCATTGTCGTGTGTCGTGAAGGCCGCCTTGGAGAACGCTTACCCGAAGAACAGAGGCTGAATGCCCGTGACCGCTGAAGTGTTCCCCAACAGGAAGAGAACACTCTTGTCTGGTGATTGTCGAGCAGAGTTCATTCATCCGTTGTCGTAGCGTCTGCAAACACGGGACACGGCGGACAGAGTACCCTTCGTCGTCCAATACTTCGCCGGAGCGGAGAAGCTATGACATCTTCTTCGGAGCCTTCAACATGTCATTGATGAAGACGAACATCTCGCCAAGGCCATCCCCACACCCCCACTTCTTGCCTTCAAACAACCACGCAACCTCAAACAGACCATTGTCCGCAGCAAACTACCCAGCCTTCAGGAGAACAGTGACCACGACACCACACAACCCTGCCACAGCAACCTCTGCAAGACGTGCCGGATCATCGATATGGATGCCATCATCTCACGTGAGAACACCATCCACCAGGTACACGGTACATGCTCTTGCAACTCGGCCAACGTTGTCTACCTGATACGCTGCAGGAAAGGATGTCCCGAGGCATGGTACATTGGGGAGACCATGCAGACACTACAACAACGGATGAATGAACACCGCTCGACAATCACCAGGCAAGAGTATTCTCTTCCTGTTGGGGAACACTTCAGCAGTCACGGGCATTCGGTCTCTGAACTTCAGGTAAGCGTTCTCCAAGGCGGCCTTCACGACACACGACAATGCAGAGTCACTGAGCCGAGACTGATAGCCAAGTTCCGCACACATGAGGACGGCCTCAACCGGGATCTTGGGTTCATGTCACACTATCTGTAACCCCCACAACTTGACTGGGCTTGCAAAATCTCACGAACCGTCCTGTCTGGAGACAATTAACCTCTTTAACCTGTGCTTAATGCTCTCTGCATTCACATTGTCTGTACCTTTAAAATTGATTACCTATAAAGATTCGCATTCCAACCATTATTTTGTAAATTGAGTTTGTGTCTATATATGCCCTGTTTGTGAACAGAACTCCCACTTACCTGACGAAGAAGCAGCGCTCCAAAAGCTAGTGGCTTTTGCTACCAAATAAACCTGTTGGACTTTAACTTGGTGTTGTGAGACTTCTTACTGTGTTTACCCCAGTCCAACGCTGGCATCTCCACATCACAACGCTGTTTCCTCAGCTAACACCACCCCACAAACAGACTATCTTGTTACTTGCTGAATGTAGGATCTTGCTGTGCAGAAATTGATTCGTACAAGTTGGGCATTTATTTCAGAAAATGACATTCAATGGAACAGCATCCAAATAAGTTGAGGCATGATGTGTGATGAGTGTAGCATGTTTGGGTGGAACAGGTGACTTCGTCCACTGAGGTTTCCTTCACCTCCAGTCTGGGTCTGGGTAGACTCATTAATGGAGATTGATTACAGTGATTAACCAACAACTCCATCATTACATTATTTGACCTGCAGGATGGTGGAAAATGAACTCGAGGTACATTGGTCTTCATTATTTCGCAATTCCTACCTTGTTATATTGGCTATTGTTGTTGTCTTCGACACAGCATGGCATGGTGGCACAGTGGCCTCACAGCACCAGGGACCCAGGTTCAATTCCGGCCTCGGTCGCTGTCTGTGTTGAGTTTGCACCTTCTCTCAGTGTCTGCGTGGGTTTCCTCCAGGTGCTCCAGTTTCCTCCCATAGTCCAAAGATGTGCGGGTTAGGTTGGTTGGCCATGCTAAATTGACCTTAGTGTCAGTGGGATTATCAGGGTAAATGTGTGGGTTTATGGAAATAGGGCCTGGGTGAGACTGGTCCATGCAGACTCGATGGGCCAAATGGACTTCTTCTGTACTATAGGGATTCTATGATTCTATGGATTCTATGTAACTACAATTCAAAAGTAATCCACAGTAAAAACCTTTGGGACATTCTGAGAACGCTATAAGTGGTTCCTTTACTTTTTTTGCAAACCATATGGAATAGAATCATAGAATGATGCAGCACCTACAGGGGCCATTCAGCCCATCCTGCCGACTCTCCAGGAGATCTATCCAATCAGCCCACTCTTTCTCCAAAGATCTACAAATTTTCCCTTCTCAAATACTTATCTAATTTCTTTTTGAACGTTATTATTGAATCTGCATACCCCATCCTTTCAGGAAAAACATTCCAGATCATACCAACTCACGGAGTGAAACAAAGCTCAATTCTCCCCATTTCTTTCACCGATCACCTTCAATCTATGTGCTCTGGTTACCAATCTTCCTGCCAGTAGGAACTATTTCACCTTATTTCACAAAATCATAGAACCCCTACAGTGCAGAAGGAGGCCATTTGGCCCATCGATTCTGCACTGACTCCATGATAGAGCATCTTACCCAGGCCCACCCTCCCCTACCCCTGTAACCACACATTTTTACCCTGCTAATCCTCTTAACCTACACATCTTGTGACCCTAAGGGACAATTTAAAACAGCCAATCCACCTGAATTCTATTTCACAGAATGATAGAATCCTTACAGTGCAGAAGGAGGCCATTCAGCCCATCAAGTCTGTACCGACCACAATCCCACCCAGGCCCTATTCCCGTAACCCCACACATTTACCCTGAAAATCACCCTGACACTAGGGTCAATTTAACATGGCCAATCAACCTAACCCCGCATATCCTTGGAGGGTGGGAGAAAATCGAAGCACCCGGAGAAAACTCACGCAGACACGGGGAGAACATGCAAACTCCACACAGATTTATTCTATCAAAACCCCTAATAATTATAAACAACTTTCTGGAATCTTCAGTTAACCTTCTCTGCTCTAAGGAGAATGATCCCAGTTTCTCCAATCTCTCACCATGTCAGTTATAAAGCCTCAGTTTCAGAGGCAAATTATCCCAATCCGCCTGCCATGGGAATCATAACGGGCGAGGGGCGAACCATGGAAAGATCCGTTGACCTCGGTTGGGATTTTCCGGTTTCGGGGCGAGTGCGGCCAGAAAATCCTGCCCTCAGTCTCTGGATTATGCTGTGCTAATTGACTCTAAGCTTAGATAACTTCACATTGTTAAACATTTACTGGCCATTTTAGGCTTGAGGATTCCACATAACCTGCTTCTGTTCACAGTGTGGAGAGGGTAAAACTAAACGGTTCAAAAAGCATCGCTGTTTTGTGGAAGATTAGTTTGGGATTTTGGGAAATGTAGGAGCGTGCATTTGCATGACATAAAGCTATTTGATACCACAACAACAATTGTCCTGACGCGATCACCATGACGGTTACTGAGGTGCTAGACAAGGGTTGCTAGGCAACAGGAGTGGTTCAGAGTCCCATACCAGCAGCAGCAAGAGAAAATGTGGATTTCAATACTGCCAAAGGATCAAACACCCGATTATTAAACTCAATTCACTCTGCTCCTTTTTTTCCAGTAAGAAGTCGAACAACACCAGGTTAAAGTCCAACAGGTTTATTTGGTAGCAAAAGCCACACAAGCTTTCGGAGCACTGCTCCTTCGTCAGGTAAGTGGGAGTTCTGTTCACAAACAGAGCATTTAAAGACACAAACTCAGACTAAGACACAAACCTTTTTTTCCATCCACACCTCATGACTAATATTGAATTTCATAGCACAGTTTTACTGCGTTACAGAAATGGAGAATTCACTAAGGGTAGGTTCTCTGCTGTAGGACATCAAAACAATAGCAACGACTGCATGCTGATAAAACCATAAGAAATAGAAACAGGAGTAGGCCATTCGGCCCCTCAAACCAGCTCCACCATTCAATTGGATCATAGCTGATCCAACATTCCTCGTGTCCACTTTCCTACCCTTTCCCCGTAACCCTTGATTCCCTTACTGATCAAAAATCTATCTATCTCAGCCTTAAATATGCACAATGGCTGGAATTTTACCAGCCTGCCTGCCACGGGAATTGGAACGGGCGAAGGGCACACAATAGAAAGGTCCTTTGACTTCAGGCAGGATTTTATGGTTTTGGGATGAGCGAGGCCATAAACTCCAGCCCAACAACTCTGCCCTCACAGCTCTCTATGGCAAGGAGTTCCAAAGACTCTCAACCCTCAGAAAGAAGTCCTCCTCATCTCAGTCTTAAATTGGCACCCCTTTATTCTGAGACTATGTCCTCTGGTCCTAGACTCTCCCGGGGGGGGAACATCCTCTCAACATTTATCCTGTTAAGCCACTTAAGAATCCTATATGTTTCAATGAGATCACCTCTAATTCTTCTAAATTCCAACGAGTAGAGTCCCACCTGTTTAGTCTTTCCACATAAGACAATCCCTCCATCCCGGGGATCATCCTAGTGAACGTTCTCTGAACTGACTCCAACTGCCTCCAGATGTGATTCTCGCCAGCAGGGGAAGGGGGTGGAGCCTATTCTCACTAGGATTAGGGATGCCATTGCGCAGATGCCCTAATTTCCCAGTGCACTATGTACATACAGTACACTGGGATATCTGCAGTCACCACCCCCACCCATCCCTCCTGGACAATGCCCCCACCCACCTCCCGATCACTGCCCTGGACATTCCCCCCCACTGATCAGCACCCCAGGCATCACTGATCCCCCCCCCCCCCTCACCACCCCCCCACCCCTCACCTATCACTGCCCCGGAATTCGTCAATCCACCCCTCCAAATATCGCCCTGGCCGATCCCCACCCCACTTCTGCAGTCTGCCCCCCTACCCTTCCCCCCCTATGGAACTCCTCCCCCGCTTCCCCCTCCATGGCCTTGCTTCCTTCATGGGCTCGCCCCCTTCAGGCCCTGCCCCCCCCTCAGGCCCTGCCCCCCCCTCAGGCCCTGCCCCCTTGGCACTGTCCATGGGCAGAGCCAGGGTGCCAAGCTGGCACTGCCCAAGAGGCACTGCCCTGCCCTGCCCCAACAACCCGGGGTGCTTTAATGGCCTCTGTTCCTATCTGTGAGGCCTTCATGCCTGATCCCCATTGGTGGGGACATACACGGTTCTTGTCGGTGAGGACCTCGACCAGCGAGCAGGTAAAGACAAGTCGGCCCGGACAATAGTGTCCGCGATTCACTAATTACATGCAAATTAAGTTATGAATATTGAAATCTATGTTGTGCCCTTTATAGGCACGAAGCCGATTTCGCCGGCAAAACAGGGCCGGTAACATCACGAGAGGCAAAAAACCAGGCGCGAACCCAATTTTCCGCCTCTCGCTCGATCTTACCGGCTTGCCATGCTGGTCAACCAGCGGGATAAGCCAGTAAGGTCACCCCCAATATTCTTCCTTAAATAAGGGGGCTAAAACTGCTCACAGTACTTCAGATGTGTTCTCACCAGTACCTTGCACAGTTGCCGCAAGACTTCTCGACTCTTATACTCCAACCGCCTTGAAATAAAGGCCGACATTCCATTAACCTTCCTGATTACCTGCTGCACCAGTGTGCTAGCTTTCCGTGTTTTGTGCACAATTACCCCCCTTTGTATTGCAGCTTTCTGCACTTTATTTCCATTTAAATAATATTCTGTTCTTTTGTTCTCCCTTCCAAAATGAACAACTTCACATTTCCCCACATTAAAATCCAGTTGTCAACTTTTTGCCCATTTATTTAATCTATCAAATAACTATTTGTAAACTATATGTATCCTTCTTGCAAATTACCTTTCCACCTATTTTTGTGTCATCTGCAAATTTGGCTACAGTACTTTCGCTTCCTTCCTCCAAGTCATTAAATAAATTGTAAACAGTTGTGGTCCCAGCACTGATCCCTGTGGAAGCCCACTGGTTACAGGTCACCAACCTGAAAAAGAACCCCTTATCCCCACTTGCTGTTTCCTGCCTATTAGCCAATCCTCCATCCATGGCAATATACTACCTCCAACACCATGCACTCTTGATTTTATAACTTAACCTTTTATGAGGTGCCTTGTCGAATGCCTTCTGGAAGTCCAAATACAGCGCATCTACTGGTTCCCCTCTATCCACTCTGGTTGAGACTTCCTTGAAGAACTCTAATAAATTTGTCAGACACAATTTCCCTTGCATGAAGCTACGCTGACTCTGCTTGATTAGATTATGATTTTCCAAATGTGCTGCTATTACTTCCTTAATAATTGATTCCAATATTTTCCCAACAGTAGATGTTAATTGGTCTATAGTTACCAGCGTTTTACCTCCCTCCCTTTTTGAATAAGGGTTTTCCAATCCTCCGGTACTTCGCCAGAATCCAATGATTTTTATTTTATTTATTAGTGTCACAATTAGGCTTACATTAACACTGCAATAAAGTTACTGTGAAAATCCCTTAGTGGCCACACTCCGGTGCCTGTTCGGGTACACCGAGGGAGAATTTAGCATGGCCAATGCACCTAGCCAGCTTGTCTTTCAGACTGTGGGAGGTAACCGGAGCACATGGAGGAAACCCATGTAGACACAGGGAGAACATGCAAACTCCGCACAGACAGTGACCCAAGCTGGAGATCGAACCCGGGTCCCTGGCGCTGTGAGGCAGCAGTGTTAACCACTGTGCAATTGAGTTTTGGAAAATTACAACTAATGCCTCCACTAAAACTTGACTTGATGACTGGGGAATTCAGAATGATTCATTCCCACTGTTAACACGAACCCTCCTGGTCTTAATACACACTTTCATGATTCAAATCTCAATGAGGTTGGGCTCTTTCACATATAGCTGAGAAGTCTCACTGTCAGTTATCAGGGACTCTATTTGAAGGTTGTTACTTAATGATAGGAAATGCTCTCACTCCAGAGCTTGGGGGTTGTGGTTCAAGATCCATTCCAGAGATTTGAGCACATAATCTATAACTGAGCATGAAATTTCAGTCAGAATACCACCTCTACTCTTTTTCCAATAGTGTCACAGGATTTTTTACATCTGCCTAAGAGTCCTCGTTTAACATCTTGTACCGTCTCCAAAAGTGCAGTATTGCACTGGAAGGTCAGCATGGATTGTGCGTATATTCATTTAGATATTAACAAGCTTCTTCCCTCTTTAATTCATGATGACCAAAAGGTTTTAATACAGTAGAGAAACTAATCCTTTGATGAGGAATCAAGAATGAACGATCATGATGGATCTGTGGCATGTTCTGTGTCCCATGGATCTGTGGCAGGTTTCTGTGTTCTGAGAACACAGAGATCTGAGCATGCATCATTGCATCCTCTGCTGCTATCAGCTGGCTTTCGGGCAATTTAGGCCCCACCCACTCCCCCTGCTGGCGAACTTCAAGTTTGTCAAGATATTTTTGCCAGACTGAGGTAAGATTCGATTTATAAGTCGCCCAAAAAAACAGTGTGAATTTTTCCCATATTCATGCTCATTCTGAACTTAGAATTTTTTTGGTAAGATCACCCCCTGTGTCTTTTGTTATGTGTGTGTCTTTGTTGTGCATGTGTCTTTTGTTGCGTGTGAGTATGTTGTGTCTTTATTGTGTGTATTCTTTGTTGTAAATTAGTTTGTGGGGACGATCTTACTGGCTCATCAGCTGGTTAATCGCCCATAAAGGGTGCAAAGCCTATTTCAATATTCAGCAGGTAACTTAAATATCATCAGTGAGTCCCAGACGCAATTGTTCCAGCTCACTTGTCTTTACCTGCTCACCAGTCGAAGTCCTCATCGGCAAGGATCATGTATGGTCCCTATGGTGGGACCGGAGGCCAGTGAAGCCCCCCCCCCCCCCCCCGGGTGGTGGTCAAGGACAGTGAGAGGGCTGGGCAGTGCCCCTTGGGCAGTGCCAGCCTGGGCACCCTGGCAGTGCACACCAGGCATTGGGCAGTGCCAAGGAGGCAGGGTATGAGGGGAGGAGGAGGGGCCTGAAGGGGATGGGGTCTATAGAGGCAGGCCCATAATGAGGCAGGGCCATGATGGAAATGGATCTCTGCAGTGGGGGGGTTGTGAAGGGGGGGGTATCCTACACCGGGGTGTGGGGATGGTGATCGGCCAGGGTGGCTATTGGATGGAGGGAGAGTCGGCGATGTCCAGGGCAATTGCAGAGGGAAGGGCAGGTGATGTCCATGGGGGGCACGCGATGTCTATGGGGGACATGCGATGTCCATGGAGGGCAACTGGGAGGGGAGGGAGAGAGATTCAGGGGTTGCTAGGGAGTGACAGATCTCCCAATGCTGTACATTCCACCAAGTTCGCTGAGAGATCAGGGCACCTGCGCAATGGCGCCCCTCGTGCTCAGCAGCCAGCTCTGCCCACTCCCCCTGCTGGTGAGAATCACATTTGGACTCTTTTTTTCTACGTGCCATATAATTGCTTCTTGGAGCTGGCCCAAAAAATGGGCACGATTCTCTCCAGTTTTCCCACTCGTTCGTCACTTAGAATTTTTTTGGTAAGATCATCCCCTCTGTCTTTGTTGTGTGTGTCTTTATTGTATCTGAGTGTGTGTGTCTTTTGTTTTATATTATAGAGTCATAGAGTCATAGAGGTTTACAGCATGGAAACAGGCCCTTCTTTTTTAAACCCCTAAGCTAACCCCAATTGCCCGCATTTGGCCCATATCCCTCTATAACACATCTTATCCATGTAACTATCTAAATGCTTTTTAAAAGACAAAATTGTACCGGCCTCTACTACTACCTCTGGCAGTTGTTCCTGGCATTCATCATCCTCTGTGTGAAAAAATTGCCCCTCTGGACACTTTTGTATCTCTCCCCTCTCACCTTAAACCTATGCCCTCTAGTTTTAGACTCCTCTATCTTTTGGAAAAGATATTGACTATCTAGCTGATCTATGCCCCTCATTATTTTATAGATCTCTATAAGATCACCCCTCAGCCTTCTACACTCAAGAGAAAAAAGTCCCAGTCTATCCAGCTTCTCTTTATAGCTCAAATCATCAAGTCCCGGTAGCATCCTAGTAAATCTCTTCTGCACGCTTTCTAGTTTAATAATATCCTTTCTATGATAGGGTGACCAGAACTGTACACAGTATTCCAAATGTGGCCTTACCAATGTCTTGTACAACTTCAATAAGACGTCCCAACTCCTGTATTCAATGTTCTGACCAATGAAATCAAGCATGCTGAATGCCTTCTTCACCACTCTGTCCACCTGTGATTCCACTTTCAAGGAGCTATGAACATGTACTCCTAGATCTCTTTGTTCTGTAACTCTTCCCAATGCCCTACCATTAACTGAGTAAGTCCTGCCCTGGTTCAATCTACCAAAATGCATCACCTTGCATTTAGAATCATAGAAAACCAACAGTGCAGAAAGAGGCCATTTGCCCCCATCGAGTCTGCACCGACCACAATCCCACCCAGGCCCCAGCCCCATATCCCTACATATTTACCCACTAATCCCTCTAACCTACGCATCTCAGGACTCTAAGGGGCAATTTTTAGCATGGCCAATCAACCTAACCCGCACATCTTTGGAGTTATCTAAATTAAACTCCATCTGCCATTCGTCAGCCCACTGGCCCAATTGATCAAGATCCCATTGCAATTGGAGATAACTTTTCTCACTGTCCACTATGCCATCAATCTTGGTGTCATCTACAAACTTACTAACCGTGCCTCCTATATTCTTATTCAAATCATTAATATGAATGACAAATAACAGTGGGCCCAGCACTGATCCCTGAAGCACACCACTGGTCACAGGCCTCCAGTTTGAGAAACAACCCTCTACAACCACCCTCTGGCTTCTGTCAGCCAATTTTGTATCCATTTCGAAACCTCACCCTGGATCCCTTGAGATTTAACTTTATGCAACAACCTACCATGCGGTACCTTGTCAAAGGCTTTGCTAAGGTCCATATAGACAACCACAACTGCACTGCCCTCATCTACCTTCTTGGTTACCCCTGCAAAAAAACTCAATCAAATTTGTGAGACATGATTTTCCACTCACAAAGCCATGCTGACTGTCCCTAATCAGTCCTTGTGTCTCTAAATGCCTGTAGGTCCTGTCTCTCAAAATACCTTCCAACAACTTACCCACCACAGATGTGAGGCTCACTGGCCTGTAGTTCCCAGGCTTTTCCCTGCAGCCCTTTTTAAACAAAGGCACAACATTTGCCACTCTCCAATCTTCAGGCACCTCACCCGTGACTATCGATGATACAAATATCTCAGCTAGGGGACCCGCAATTTCCTCCCTAGCCTCCCACAATGTCCTGGGATACACTTCATCAGGTCCCGGGGATTTATCTATCTTGATGCGCTTTAAGACTTCCAGCACCTCTTTCTCTGTAATATGTACACTCCTCAAGACATCATTATTTATTTCCCCAAGTTCCCTAACATCCATGCTTTTCTCAACAGTAAATACTAATGAGAAATATTCATTTAGGATCTCACCCATCCCTTGTGGATCCACACATAGATGACCTTGTTGATCCTTAAGAGGCCCTACTCTCTCCCTTGTTACTCTTTTGCCCTTTATGTATTTGTAGAAGCTCTTTGGATTCTCCTTTGCCTTATCTGCCAAAACAATGTTGTGTGTGGGCAGGACTTTCCATCTGCGCTCTCTCCAAGACCGGAAAATCCCATCTGAGGTCAAAGGACCTTTGCATGGTTTGCTCCCTGCCCTCTACGATTCCGGTGGTGGGCGGGGCGGGAAAATTCCGCCCTGCATCTTCTGTTGTATGTGAGTGTGTGTGTCTCTGTTGTATCTAAGTGTGTGTCTTTTGCTGCATGTGTGCATTCTTTGTTTCACGTGTGTGCCTTTGTTGTGAGTGTGTGTGTCTTTGTGAGCGAGTGTGTCTCTGTTGTGAGTGTCTTTTGTTTTGTGTATGTCTTTGTTGTGTGTGCATGCATTTGTCTTTGTGAGTGAGTGTATCTTTGTTGTTTGTGTATGTGTCCCTGTCGTGTGTTGGTGTGTGTGCCTTTGTCTTGTGTGTGAGAATGAGTGAGTCTGTGTATATATTATGGTTTCCTACTTTGGTTGAAGATATTCCTGGAGGTTTCATCCGCCTCCAACAGAATGGAGAGTGTGATGAGCTCCAGCTGTGTACACTCCCTTCCCACGACCACCATCCCCATATGGAGAGAAAGCTTCAAAATACACAACGCGTATTGTTCCAATTGAACTGATGTTCAGAGTGGAATCATTTGTTCCTTAGACACTAGTTTCATTCAATGCACAGATGTTAACTGAGAGTTGACATATGCCTTCATTTAACAAGTGAAAATGTTTCCTATAGTTGTACAATCTGACTGGTTGGCTACCTCATTCTAATACCTGACAGTCACTGGTTAAACCCAACATAACTCAATCTCTCGGTGTTGGATATCAACAGCTTCAATTCATGTGTCAGCCCTGAATCAGTGCTCTTCCCTCTGACTCAGAATGTTGTGGGTTTAAGAGAGATTTGACCACATAATCAAGGCTAATGGGGAGATACAACAGTCCAGTGTTGGTCTGATCAAGCCTTTCCTTACAAAGGTGGCTAACCAGATTATCCTTGGGTTGGTGAATGGAGTTGGTGTTGTTCCCTGCTCTTGAAAATGATCATCTGGAAAGTGTGTGGACACAGGATGTGCTCGGAACCAGGCTTGGCCCAAACTCCAAATGGTCCGCTGATACTTGCAAGGGAAGCAGAGCCAAATCAGGGGGTGAGTGATTCACCTCTCGACTCTCCATACCACCCCATCACCTCAAAAATGTGCACGTCAGGAATGTGATGGAATACTCTCCACTTGCCTAGATGAGAGCAGCTCCAACAAGACTCAAAAAGCTCGGCATTGTCCAGGGGACAAAATATTCCATTTAATCAGCAACCATCCACCATCTTAAACGTTCACTCCCTCCACCAGCAGCACATTGTAGAAGCAGTCTATAACATCTACAGGGTGCAGCAACACTTCAAGGCTCCTTCCACAGCACCTTACGAGCCCACCTCTACCATCTAGAAAGCCCAGGACAACAGACACATGGGAACACCACCACCTGCAAGTTCCTCTTCATCCTGACTGGGAACTATATCGCTGTTCCTTCACTTTCACTGTGTCAATGTCTTGGAACTTTCTCCCGAGCAGCACCATGAATGTAACTACGTCAGAGAGATTGTAACAGTTGAAAGAGACAGCTCACCATCACCTTCTTAGGAGGAAATTAGGGGTCACTGGCCTCAGTGGTAATGCCCACAACCTGAGAATGAAAATGAAGGGAAAATCCTACCAAGTCAGGACCTTCAGAAAAGGAAGATGGAACATGGGGAAGGGTTTTGGTAAGTGAAAGGCACTCTTAATTTCCAATCCACTATTGATTGTTTGGAGTGCTTCCCGCTACCTGTAATGCCTGGTGTCACGAACCGCCCTGTCACTGGCGAGTTTGTCACTCTCCTGCTGGTTGAAAGCATGGTGTCCATAAGGATCATCCCCAGGTTTCAGAAATTTGCTGGAGAGATAGGCCTTCTCATCAAAGGCATGCAATTTACCTCTATCCAGCCAAAGTGTCTTGGTTACCTGGAAAAGAAAGAAAACTTACATTTATACAGTGTCTTTCATGGCATTTATATTTATAAGTGTAGTCACTGTTGTAGACCATTGCCAACGATGGTTGGATATATCCCGGGAGGTTTAATTTCACTTTCTTCCTGCCTCCTATTGCCTTGCCCAACCAAACAGTGTGGTTATAACTATTAATCAGAAGGCTTCAAAGGAAATGAAAATATCAACACAATTGTTTTAATGACCCTTTAATATTTTTCCTGGGTTACATGCTGAAGTGTGCTGGATTCCTGGAATTAAGGTTAAGGTTAGGATGCCCTGAAAAGTTACCTCTCTACCTCTGTCTCCTCCTTCAGACTCTTGTGAAAACCTCTCTTTAGCCAAATATTTGGTCATTTATCCGAATATTTCTTTCTTTTAGGAGAGAGATTTTGTCTATCTTTTTTGTGAAGGAGTTCTTCCTCATTTCACTCCTGGACAGTCTAGCTTTTAAGATTTTAAGAAAGTGTTGTGCAGTGAGACCCTCGTACACCAGTCGCTGAAGGTAAGCATGCAGGTGCAGCAGTCAGTGAAGATTGCAAATGGTATGTTGTCCTTCATTGCGAGAGGATTCAAGTACAGGAGAGGGATGTCTTGCTGCAATTATACAGAGCCTTGGTGAGACCACACCTGGAACATTGTGTTCAGTCTTGGTCTCCTTGCCTGAGGAAAGATGTTCTTGTTCTAGAGGGAGTGCTGCGAAGGTTTACTAGACTGATTCCTGGGACGGCAGGACTGACGTATGAGGAGAGATTGAGTTGGTTAGGATTATATTCACTGGAGGGGGAGTCTCATAGTAACCTATAAAGTTCTAATCTATAAAGTTGGACTTTCCTGACGGTGGAGGTGTCCAGACCAGGGATCATAGTCTAAGGATATAAGTAGACCATTTAGGACTGCGATGAAGAGGAATTTGCTCACCCAGAAAGTGGTACGGCTGTCGAATTCTCTACCACAGAAAGCAGTTGAGGCCAAAACATTGTACATTTTCAAGAAGGAGTTAGATATAGCACTTGGAGCGAAAGGGATCAAAGGGTATCTGGGGAAAGAGGGAACAGCTTACTGAGATGGGTGATCATAATGAATGGCGGTTCAAAGGGCTGAATGGCCCACACCTGCCCATATTTTGTTTTCTATTATGCCATCCTGGTGATGACAATGAATTTGTCAATTCATTTAAACTCTGGGTAAATCTCCAAGTGATTTTGACCCCCGTGCTTGAAGCATTAATAATATCAGCACAAAGTTTCAATATGCAAAACTAAAGAGATTTCTCAAATGATCGGGTAAGCATTCTCCAAGGCGGCCTTCATGACACACAACAGCGCAGAGTCGCTGAGCAGAGACTGATAGCCAAGTTCCGCACACATGAGGACAGCCTCAACTGGGATCTTGGGTTCATGTCACACTATCTGTAACCCCCACGACTTGCCTGGGCTTGCAAAATCTCACTAACTGTCCTGTCTGGAGACAACACACATCTCTTTAACCTGTGCTTAATGCTCTCTCCACTCACATTGTCTGTACCTTTAAGACTTGATTACCTGTAAAGACTCGCATTCCAACCATTATTCTGTAAATTGAGTTGGTGTCTTGATTCTTGATTAAGCGGCACGGTAGCACAGTGGTTAGCACTACTGCTTCACAGCTCCAGGATCCCGGGTTCGATTCCCGGCTCGGGTCACTGTCTGTGTGGAGTTTGCACATTCTCCTCGTGTCTGTGTGGGTTTCCTCCAGGTGCTCCGGTTTCCTCCCACAGTCCAAAGATGTGCGGGTTAGGTTGATTGGCCAGGTTAAAAATTGTCCCTTAGAGTCCTGGGATGCGTAGGTTGGTGGGATTAGCGGGTAAAATATGTGGGGGTAGGGCCTGGGTGGGATTGTGGTCGGTGCAGACTCGATGGGCCGAATGGCCTCCTTCTGCACTGTAGGGTTTCTATGTTTCTATGTTTCTATATGCCCTGTTTGTGAACAGAACTCCCACTCACCTGACGAAGGAGCAGCGCTCCGAAAGCTAGTGGATTTTGCTACCAAATAAACCTGTTGGACTTTAACCTGGTGTTGTTAAACTTCTTACTTTCTCAAATAATGCAGTGGGATCTTAGACATCCTCCTGACAGGACAGAGAGGGCCTCGGTTTTACTTCTATTCTGAAAGAAGGCATCCTGACATTGCAGTACACTCCGTCAGTACTACGATGGAGTGCAAGCCTGGATTATTTGCTCATAGCCAAAGGCGAGAATGATACCATCGAGACACAGCTAAGGGTCTGTATAGCTTATGTTGACATCTATGAGATCAACAGCCATTGTCTGTTTCCTTCAACACTTAATCCACGCTCAGCGTCTCCACCAGTTCTTATTGCTAATCCATCAGAGGATCAACATCAGGGCAGTGGCACAGTGGTTAGCACTATTGCTTCTCAGCGTCAGGGACCCGGGTTCAATTTCAGCCGTGGGTCACTGTCTGTGTGGAGTTTTGGACATTCCCCCCATCTGCTTGGGTTTCCTCTGGGTGCTCCGGTTTCCCCCCACAATCCAAGGAATATGGAGGTTGGGTAGATGGGCCATGCTAAATTACCCCTTAGTGTCCAAAGATGTGCAGGTTAGGTGGATTAGCGGGGTAAATGTGAGGGGTTATGGGAATAAGGGGAGTGGGCCTGGGAAAGGTGCTCTGTTGGAGAGTCAGGGCAGACTTGATAGGCTGAATGGCCTCCTTCTGCACTGTAGGGATTCTATGATTCTATGGTATGAATTAGGAACAGGAATAGGCCATTTGGCCCCTTGTGCCTGCTCCAACATTCAATAAGATCATGACTGATCTGATTGTAACCTCAACCCCTCATTCCTACCTACCCGCAGCAATCTTTCATCTCCTTGTTAATCAAGAATCTATCTAGCACTTAGAACATAGAACATAGAACAGTACAGCACAGAACAGGCCCTTCGGCCCACGATGTTGTGCCGAGCTTTATCTGAAACCAAGATCAAGCTATCCCACTCCCTATCATCCTGGTGTGCTCCATGTGCCTATCCAATAACCGCTTAAATGTTCCTAAAGTGTCTGACTCCACTATCACTGCAGGCAGTCCATTCCACACCCCAACCACTCTCTGCCTAAAGAACCTACCTCTGATATCCTTCCTGTATCTCCCACCATGAACCCTATAGTTATGCCCCCTTGTAATAGCTCGATCCACCCGAGGAAATAGTCTTTGAATGTTCACTCTATCTATCCCCTTCATCATTTTATAAACCTCTATTAAGTCTCCCCTCAGCCTCCTCCGCTCCAGAGAGAACAGCCTAGCTCCCTCAACCTTTCCTCATAAGACCTACCCTCTAAACCAGGCAGCATCCTGGTAAATCTCCTCTGCACTCTTTCCAGCGCTTCCACATCCTTCTTATAGTGAGGTGACCAGAACTGCACACAATATTCCAAATGTGGTCTCACCAAGGTCCTGTACAGTTGCAGCATAACCCCACGGCTCTTAAACTCCAACCCCCTGTTAATAAAAGCTAACACACTATAGGCCTTCTTCACAGCGCTATCCACTTGAGTGGCAACCTTTAGAGATCTGTGAATATGAACCCCAAGATCTCTCTGTTCCTCCACAGTCTTCAGAACCCTACCTTTGACCCTGTAATCCACATTTAAATTAGTCCTACCAAAATGAATCACCTCACATTTATCAGGGTTAAACTCCATTTGCCATTTTTCAGCCCAGCTTTGCATCCTATCTATGTCTCTTTGCAGCCTACAACTTCCATAAATATATTCAAAGATTCTGCTTCCACCACCTTCTGAGAGAGTTCCAAAATGCACGACCCTCTGAAAGAAATAATCTCTCCTCGTTTTCTGTCTTAAATGGGCTTTATCTTTATTGTTAAACAGTGACCCCTAGATTTCCCACAAGAAGAAACATCCTCTCCACATCCATCCAGTCAAGAACCCTCAGGATCTTATATGTCTCAATCAAGTTGCCTCTTCCTTTTCTAAGCTCCAGCAGATATGAGTGGAAAGAACTCTCGTCCAGGTCAATATTTATCCCTGAACCAATATCATCAGAACATTATCACAATGCTATTTGTGGGAACTTGCCTGTATGCAAATTGGCTGCTATGTTTCCTACACAACAACAGTAACTACACTTCAAAATAGAACTGAAGTGGTTGTAAGTGGTGTGGGATATTCCTGAGGTCCTGAAAAGTGCTACAGAAGTGTCAGCCCTTTCTTTTCAATTTCAAAGCCTGAAAAGGACATAACATCCTTTTTAAAAAATCTGTTGTGCTGGATATTTTAATGGAAACATTCTGGAAAAAACTTTAGAAATTGGAACATGTGTTACTAGAAAACCAAACCAGATTTATTCTTTATTCTGAAGGGAGATAAATCTGAGTGGATTTGCTGGCATGGCCTCCTGACTTCAACATCTAGCTTATATTTTAAAAAATCAAGCAAATATTTTCTCTCTGTAATGGTCTTGGCATGAAAGCTGCCTCTTGTTTCAATAACTGATTCACTAGGATACTACATACATTATACAACTCATCAGATGTAAAAGTACACAGGGATAAAAGTGTAGACAGTGCACATCTCTATTTCATTCTCACATTTGTTTGTGTTCTCGTTTTCCTGCTCCTTTGCTTCTTCTCAATTGTTCTTTCACTCCCTCGTTTATTCTGTTTTATGCACTTTAACCTCATGAGCACTCATTCTTCTTGCGCACTCTTGTTCACACTCTGTCTCTCATCTCTTTCTCATTCTGCCTCAGTCTCGTTCCCTCTCACTCCCTGTTCTCTCCTGTTTCTCACTCGCAGTTCTGTTCTCTCTGGTTTCCACTCTTATTTATCTCTCGCCCAGTCCAATTCTCTCAAGTTCTCATCCTCTGTCTCTCACCATTGTGTTCTCTTTCCCTCAATCCTGTTTTCTGCAGTCTTCTTTTCCCCTCGCATTCTCTCTCTTGCTCTGTGGCTTCCAGCTTGTTCTCACTTGTTCTGTTTCCATTCTCTCTCTCTCACCTTATCATCCCTTTATTCACTTAATTCATTCATTCCAGATGTCTTGCTCCCAATCTTGCTCTTATTCTCAAGCTCACTCCCTCTTGCCCCGCCTTCATTTGCACTCTTTCACTCACACATTGGTGTTCTCTCTTTTTCCATCTTGCCTTGCTTTGTCTTGTTCTTTCTCAGCCATTGTCTCTTCCTCCTGTTCTCTCACTCCCTTCACTGCTTTCATTCTTTCATATTCCCTCTCCTTTCTCTCATTCTTCCTTATTCCTCATCAGTCTTCCTCCTTTGTTCTCTTCTCTCTCATGTCTTCCCATTCTCTTGCACACTGCCACTAAACTATTTGTTTTATCAATTGTACTGTGCAGCTGAATGTTCCTCCATTACTTCTCCTCAACCCTAAACAACCTCTCCAACATGCTCTCTATATCCCAGCATCCGCAGTATTTTGCCTTTACGCTCTTTATATTGATGATTTCGACAAAGTGGCTAAAATTACATCCAAACTCATGAATGAGGAGCAGAAGTAGGCCATTCAGCCCCTCTAGCCTGCCCTGTCATTTAATAAGATCATGGCTGATCTGATAGGAACCTCAAATCTGCATCTGGCGTACCCCCAAAAACTTATCACCCCTTTGCTTACCAAGAATCTATCCACCTTTGCCTTAAAAATATTCAAAGTCTCTGCTTCCACTGCCTGTTCAGGAAGAGTATTGCAAAGACTCACAGCCCTCTGAGAGAAAACATTTCACCTCATCTCCATTTTAAATGGGCAGCCACTTATTTTTCAACAGTGATCCTTGGCTATGCTAAGTCGCCCATTAGTGCCCCAAGATGTGTCGGTTAGGTGGGTGGTACATGTGTGATGTTACAGGGATAAGGTGGGAGAGAGGGCCTTCGTAAGATAGTCTGACAGATAGTCAGTGCAGACTTGATGGGCCAAAAGGCTTCTTCTGCACTGTATGGGTTCTATGATACTATCTTTAATCTTTCTGTGTCTTTTACCATTTTTCATCTCTATCTGAACTGCTTCCACATCCTGGTTTCCTGAACTTAGGTCATCCCTCTCTTTTGTGCTAACTAACTAACAGAGCCACTTCTCCATCTTTTCCTAGCTTCCTGTTCTTCCTAAATATCCTGTACCCTTTAATGTTCAGGCCCTGATCCATTTCCTCCTGCAGCCATGTCTCTGTAATGACTATTAAATTGTATTACTTATTTCTATGTGTGCTCTTAGCTCATCTATTTTGTTCCAAATGCTTTATGCATTCAGATACAGAGCTTTTAGTTTTATCCTTCTTTTTTTATAACCTCTAGTCTCACCTGTTGATTTACTGTTATATTTATACTGTCGATCCCTTCCTGTCATGGTCTGTTTTTCATTTCCCATAAAAACACCTTTCTCTTTTGCCTTGTCACTGCTCTTTGATTTACCACATCCTCCCTTGCCTCCACCACTTCATTTAAAAACCTCTCTACTTCCCGAGTTATGTGGCTCGCAAGAATACCGGTCCCGGCAGGAAATGGGTGTAAACCATTCCAACATTACAGATCCCACTTTCCCCAGTGCTGATGCCAGTGCCTGTGAACCGGAAGCCACTTCTCCCACACCTGTCTTTCAGCCATGCATTGATCTCCCTAATTTGATTTGTCCTATGCCAATTTTCACGTGGCTCAGGTAATCACCCAGAAATTCTGACCTTTGATGTTCTGCTTCTTAATTTAGTCCCAGTCTCCACATACTGATTATGTCGGGTGTCCCGATGTCTGTGGGGGGTCTTAAACTTCAACTTGATATCAGGGCACCCCAATCGCTGTGGAGTCAGCCTTGCTGGTGTCTTTAGGCTGCACCCCTCAAGAATAACAGCGCAAAAAACATCCCCTACGTGTTTTTGACAAAGGGCCATCAGGTCTGGGAAGAAGCACACCGGTTTTCAGTCAGAATCTGACACTCGGCCATTTTTTAGGAAAATTCCACCCTGTATTTTACGGAAGGACATTTCTGCCTTGGAGGCAGTACAGCAAAGTTTCACTAGATTGGTCCTGCGATGTGAGGGTTGTCTATGATGAGAGGCAGCATAAATTGGGCCTATACTCTCTGCAGTTTGGAGAGGTACGAGAGGTGATCTTAATGAAACATACAAGATTCTGAAGGGCCTTGACAGGATAGACAGAGGTTGTTTACCCTGGCTGGGGAATGTAGAACATGGGGACAAGTCTCACGATACGGGGTTGATCATTTAGGACTTAGATAAGGAGAAATTTCTTCAATCAAAGTAAATCTTTGGAACCCTCAGAAGGTTGTGGATGTTCCATCGTTGAACATATTTAAGACTGAGATCAACAGATAATGGGTTTCTCAGGGAATCAAGGGATTTGGGGAGTGGTTTGGAATCATAGAATCCCTACAGTGCAGAAGGAAGCCATTCAGCCCATTGGGTCCGCACTGACTCCCTGACAGAGAATACCACCCAGGCCCAACCCCCGCCCTATCCCCATAACCTCACATATTTACCCCACTAATCCCCCCAACTTACACATCTTGGGACACTGTGGGGCAATTTAGCATGGCCAATCCACCTAATCTGCCCATCTTTGGGCTGCGGGAGGAAACCAGAGCACCCAGAGGAAACCCACGCAGACACTGGGAGAATGTGCAGAAGTCCACACAGACAGTCACCCAAGGTCAGAATCGAACCCGGGTTCCTGGCACTATGAGGCAGCAGTGCTAACCACCGTGCCATCGTGCCGCCCACAGTGAAATTGAGGCAGAAGATTGGCCTACAATTGTACTGAAGAGTGGAGAAAGCTTGCAGGACTATTTAGCATACTGCTCCTATTTCTGGTGTTCTTATGTTTCGATGCTCTCTGCTCACATTTCCTGCAAACACACTACATTGGAATCAAGACTCAGGATTGTCTTACTTTTCCTCAGACAGCAGTCCATTCCCTCTATCTCCAATGCATCATGACTGCAGGGTGTACCCTCCAATGGATGTAGAGTCCACAAACGGATTTATTCAGAGTTGAGACAGAACAAGAAAGATGAGTTCAGGGGAATAACAGTTTCACCAGTACTGCTTTGACATTAGAATGATACCAGGGTGAAATGGTTAAATTATGAGGACAGATTGTGCAGACCAGGTTTGTATTACCTTGAATAGAGAAGATTGTAGAGTGATCTAATTGAGGTGGTAAAGATGGTGAAAGAAGTTGATAGGGTAGAGAGAGATTATTTCCTCTGATGCTGAAGTCCAGAACTTAAAATTAAAGCAAGGCTGTTTACGGGCAATGCTGGGGAGCATTCCTTCACACAAAGGGTAGCAAAAATCGGGAACTTGCTCCCCCAAAACGCCTGGGCATCAATTGAAAACTTCAAAACTGAGGTTGATCAATTTTTGTTGGATATGGGTTACAGATCCAAAGGGTGACTAAGGGTTACAGATCCAAAGGGTTACTAAGGGTTACAGATCCAAAGGGTGACTAAGGGTTACAGATCCAAAGGGTGACTAAGGGTTACAGATCCAAAGGGTTACTATGGGTTACAGATCCAAAGGGTGACTAAGGGTTACAGATCCAAAGGGTTACTAAGGGTTACAGATCCAAAGGGTTACTATGGGTTACAGATCCAAAGGGTGACTAAGGGTTACAGATCCAAAGGGTGACTAAGGGTTACAGATCCAAAGGGTGACTATGGGTTACAGATCCAAAGGGTGACTAAGGGTTACAGATCCAAAGGGTGACTAAGGATTACAGATCCAAAGGGTGACTAAGGGTTACAGATCCAAAGGGTGACTATGGGTTACAGATCCAAAGGGTGACTAAGGGTTACAGATCCAAAGGGTGACTAAGGGTTACAGATCCAAAGGGTGACTAAGGGTTACAGATCCAAAGGGTGACTAAGGGTTACAGATCCAAAGGGTGACTAAGGGTTACAGATCCAAAGCAGGTGAATGAAGTTCAGCTACAGATCAGCTATGATCGGACTGAATCATGGCCGAACACGATCAAGGCGCTGAATGGCCTCCTCTTACGGTTGAGATGAGAAAGATTTAATATAGTTGTGCAGAGAAGTTTCATCTCAAGGAGTGTCAGGGGAATGCTACAGATTACAGAGCTATATCCTTTGGCAAATACATTCCTTAGGGTTTTTTTGATTGTTCTCCAGGGACAAGATGTACAGAAACCAACTATCATTTCACAATAACTGGTGTGACTGATCTGTGCCCGTAAAAGTAATAAAAGCCAGTAATTTTTTTACAGCATCTGCTCTGACGTGGGCTCCCAATTTTCTGTTCAGACCGCAACCACTACAACAACAACTTGCATTTAATGCGGTGTTTCACAGGAGCATGCATCAGACACAATTTCACACCATGCCACAAAAGGAAACTTTAGGACCGGGTCAAAGAGGTAAGCTTTAAATTAGTGTCTTAGAAGGAAAAAGAGAGGTTTGGGGAAGGAATTCAAGAGCTCAGGATAAGGCAGTTGAAGGTATGGACATCAATGGTGGAGTGATGGAAACTGGGGATACACAAGGGGCCAGAATTGGAGAAGAGCAGAGATAGCAGAGTGCTGTTGGTGCTGGAGGAGATTACAGAGAGAGGCAAGTCCATGGAAGAATTTGAAAACAGGAATGAGAATATTAAAATCAAGGTTTGCTGGAAAGGGAATGGGATTGCGGGACTGCGAGTCGGGATATAGAACATAAAACATTACAACGCAGTACAGGCCTTTCGGCCCTCGATGTTGCGCCGACCTGTGAAACCAATCTAAAGCCCATCTAACCGACACTATTCTAATATCATCCATATGTTTATCCAATAACCATTTAAATGCCCTTCATGTTGGCGAGTCCACTACTGTTGCAGGCAGGGCATTCCACGCCCTTACTACTCTCTGAGTAAAGAACCTACCTTTGACATCTGTCCTATATCTATCACCCCTCAATTTAAAACTATGTCCCCTCGTGCTAGCCACCACCATCCGAGGAAAAAGGCTCTCACTGTCCACCCTATCTAATCCTCTGATCATCTTATATGCCTCTATTAAGTCACCTCTTAACCTTCTTCTCTCTAACGAAAACAACCTCAAGTCCCTCAGCCTTTCCTCATAAGACCATCCCACCATACCAGGCAACATCCTGGTAAATCTCCTCTGCACCCTTTCCAACACTTCCACATCCTTCCTTTAACGCGGCGGCCAGAACTGTACGCAATACTCCAAGTGCGGCCGCACCAGAGTTTTGTACAGTTGCAGCATGACCTCCTGGTTCCGAAACTCAATCCCTCTACCAATAAAAGCTAACACACCGTACGCCTTCTTAACAACCCTATCAACCTGGATGCCAACTTTCAGGGATCTATGCACATGGACACCCAGATCTCTCTGCTCATCCACACTACCAAGTATCTTACCATTAGCCCAGTACTCTGTATTCCTGTTACTCCTTCCAAAGTGAATCACCTCACACTTTTCCGCATTAAACCCCATTTGCCACCTCTCAGCCCAGCTCTGCAGCTTATCTATGTCCCTCTGTAACCTGCAACATCCTTCCGCACTGTCCACAACTCCACCGACTTTAGTGTCATCCGCAAATTTACTAACCCATCCTTCTATGCCCTCATCCAGGTCATTTATAAAAATGACAAACAGCAGTGGCCCCAAAACAGATCCTTGCGGTACACCACTAGTAACTGAACTCCAGGATGAACATTTCCCATCAACCACCACCCTCTGTCTTCTTACAGCTAGCCAATTTCTGATCCAAACCGGTAAATCACCCTCAATCCCATGCCTCCGTATCTTCTGCAATAGCTTACCGTGGGGAACCTTATCAAACGTTTTACTGAAATCCATATACACCACATCAACTGCTTTACCCTCTTCCACCTCTTTGGTCACCTTCTCAAAGAACTCAATAAGGTTTGTGAGGCACAACCTACCCTTCACAAAACTGTGTTGACTATCCCTAATCAAATTATTCCTTTCTAGATGATTATAAATCCTATCTCTTATAATCCTTTCCAAAACTTTGCCCACAACAGAAGTAAGGCTCACTGGTCTATAATTACCAGGGTTGTCTCTACTCCCCTTCTTGAACAAGGGGACAACATTTGCTATCCTCCAGTCTTCTGGCACTATTCCTGTAGACAATGACGACATAAAGATCAAAGCCAAAGGCTCTGCAATCTCCTCCCTAGCTTCCCAGAGAATCCTAGGATAAATCCCATCCGGCCCAGGGGACTTATCTATTTTCACACTTTCCAGAATTGCTAACACCTCCTCCTTATGAACCTCAATCCCGTCCAGTCCAATAGCCTGTATCTCAGTATTCTCCTCGACAACATTGTCTTTTTCCTGTGTGAATACCGACAAAAAATATTAATTTAGCGCCTCTCCTTCTCTTCGGACTCCACGCACAACTTCCCACTACTGTCCTTGACTGGCCCTAATCTTACCCTAGTCATTGTTTTATTCCTGACGTACCTATAGAAAGCTTTAGGGTTTTCCTTGATCCTACCTGCCAAAGACATCTCATGTCCCCTCCTGGCTCTTCCTAGCTCTCTCTTTAGGTCCTTCCTGGCTAACTTGTGACTCTCAAGCGCCCTAACTGAGCCTTCACGTCTCACCTTTACATAAGTCTCCTTCTTCCTCTTCACAAGAGATTCAACTTCTTTAGTAAACTACGGTTCCCTCGCTCGACCACTTCCTCCCTGCCTGACAGGTACATACTTATCAGGGACACACAGTAGCTGTTCCTTGAACAAGCTCCACATTTCAATTGTGCCCATCCCCTGCAGTTTCCTTCCCCATCTTATGCATCCTAAATCTCGCCTAATCGCATCATAATTTCCTTTCCCCCAGCTATAACACTTGCCCTGCGGTATATACCTATCCCTTACCATCGCTAAAGTAAATGTAACCGAATTGTGGTCACTATCACCAAAGTGTTCACCTACCTCCAAATCTAACACCTGGTCTGGTTCATTACCCAGTACCAAATCCAATGTGGCCTCGCCTCTTGTTGGCCTATCTACATACTGTGTCAGGAAACCCTCCTGCACACATTGGACAAAAACTGACCCATCTAAAGTCCTTGAACTATAGCTTTTCCTGTCAATATTTGTAAAGTTAAAGTCCCCCATAACAACTACCCTGTTACTTTCGCTTTGCAATCCTTTCCTCTACATCTCTGGAACTTTTCGGAGGCCTATAGAAAACTCCCAACAGAGTGACCTCTCCTTTCCTGTTTCTAACCTCAGCCCATACTACCTCAGTAGACGAGTCCTCATCAAACGTCCTTTCTGCCACTGTCCTTGACTAACAATACCACACCTCCCCCTCTTTTATCACCTTCCCTGATCTTACTGAAACATCTAAACCCCAGAACCTGCAACAACCATTCCTGTCCCTGCTCTATCCATGTCTCCGAGATGGCCACAACATCGAAGTCCCAGGTGCCAACCCATGCTGCAAGCTCGCCCACCTTATTCCGGATGCTCCTGGCATTGAAGTAGACACACTTCAAACTACCTTCCTGCCTGCCAGTACACTCCTGCAAACTTGAAACCTTATTCATGACCTCACTACTCTCAACCTCCTGTACACTGGAGCTACAATTCAGGTTCCCATCCCTCTGCTGAATTAGTTTAAACCCTCCCGAAGAGCATTAGCAAATTTCCCCCCCAGGATATTGGTACCCCTCTGGTTCAGGTGTAGACCATCCTGTTTGTAGAGGTCCCACCTACCCCAGAGTGACCCCCAATTATCCAGGTATCTGAATCCCTCCCTCCTGCACTATTCCTCTCCTCGCTAGCACGTGGCACTGGTTACAAACCAGAGATAACAACTCTGTTTGTTCTAGCTCTAAGCTTCCACCCTGACTCCCTGAATTTCTCCCTTACATCCCCATCCCTTTTCCTATCTATGTCTTTGGTGCCTATGTGGACCACGACTTGGGGCTGGTCCCCCTCCCCCTTAAGGATCCCGAAAACACGATCCGAGACATCATGGACCCCGGCACCTGGGAGGCAACACACCAACCGCGAGTCTCTCTCACTCCCACAGAATCTCCTATCTGTCCCCCTAACTATGGAGTCCCCAATGACTACTGGACAGTAGGCACATGGAACAATGAAAAGCTGGCCCTTTATAAGGAAACCTTGTTAATGTTTTATTGAAAAAGCAGTTGAGATTTAATTTACAAAGAATGTAACTTCAAGCTGGTTGTAACAATTGTGTGGACAAAAGCTAATGAAATAAAGCCAACTTGCCTTCTTGGGAAAGCTTTGCATCACACAACAAAAGGCAAATAAAAAGTACAGAGATGTTGTAGCCTTGTGAGTAAAGGTGTTTAAGGAATAGTGCTACAGACAAACACGCAGTTCCCACCCCGGAACTCTGTCACCTAATCAGGGCGGCCACATCCCGCCAATAAGCGCTCAACTTGACAATCCTCCAGGACTTCCCCAGATTCTCCAGGAATTAAAGATTAATCCCTTGATCAATATATTCAACAGCTCTTGGATCCTGGGGTCTCTGACCACTTTTATTTGCGGGGGGAGGATGGAGAGCGAGGGGAGGTGAGAGATCATCCAATGAGTAGTTTTGGAATAAAATAGTGAGAGTGGGCACTTTGCTCCAAATTTGTGATGCATATCAAAGAGGATCCATTTTCTTTCTCACTGGAGATTGGAGTGTTAGCATTCAGGCAGCTCAGAGCCTCGCCTTCTTTTAAAACAATCAGTTGGATCCTAACAACAATTGGCAGCTTTCAGAGTGCTTTCCATTGACTTTCCATTGCTGGAATGTAAATGATCAACATGATTAGGATGGTCAAGGTATTAGTCCAATTCTGGCCTCTTGCACATCCATAATTTTCATTTCACCGCCATTGGTAGCCATTCTTTCAACTGCCTCGGCTCTAAACTCTAGACTTCCCTCTCTAAATCTTACTATCCTCCTTAAAATCAGACCACATTTGGAATATTGTGAGCAATTTTGGGCCCCGTATCTAAGGAAGGATGTGCTGGCCCAAGAGAGAGTCCAGAGGAGGTTCACAAGGATGATCCCAGGAATGAAAAGTTTGACGTATGAGGAGCGTTTGAGGACTCAGGGTCTGTACTCGACGGGAGTTTAGAAGGATGGGAGGATCTCATTGAAACTTACAGAATACTGAGAGGCCTGGATAGAGTGGACATGGGGATGATGTTTCCATTTGTAGGGGAGGCTAGACCCAAGGGCACAGCCTCAGAGTTAAGGGACGACCCTTTAAAATTGGGATGAGGAGGAATTTCTTCAGCCAAAGTGTGGTGAATCTGTGGAATTAATTGCCAGGTCATTGAGTGTATTTAAGACATAGATAGATAGGTTCTTGATTGGTAAAGAGATCAAATGTTACAGAGAAAAAGCGGGAGGATGGGGTTGGAAAACCTATCAGCAATGATCAAATGGCAGAGCGGACTCGATGGGCCGAATGGTCTAATTCTGCTCCTATACCTTATGGTCTAAAACCCTCCTCTTTGATCAGGCTTTTGGCCACCTGTCCAAATGTCTCCTAATGTGGTTCAGTATCAAATCTTGTTTGACACCATTCCTGAGAAACAACTTGGGATGTTTTACTGGATTAAAGGTGCTGGATAAACACAAGCTATTAATGAGTTCAATTCTACCATTTAGTATTAATGGAATTTGAATGCACAAGCAGCATAACCACAAGCTTAAATATATCCACCCAGTGTAGCATGGCCTCCAGTATTACACTGCAGTGTCAAATCAGATTATGTGCTAGCACTTAAAATCATCCCAACTTCTTTTTATCCCTGTGAATGTTCCCCATCTGTCTCTAATAAAGAAATTCTTCGCTTTAATCCATGGTAATGGATGAACTTCAGCCACAGCCAAATGGAAAAAGAAATCCGTCCCTAAATCATTGGGATTCACCTTCAGTCCCTGGCGAACAATGTCATTTTAGAAGCATTTGTTCCTTGATCAAAAACACATGAAACAAATCAGGCTGTGGTTTAGTCATTTAAGGTTCCTTTCCAGAGTAACTATTTCTTCCAGAATCCCACATTTCTCTGGGATGCTTCCATCACCCCCTGTTTTATTGGTCCTGGTATTACATGCTGTAATGTTTAAAACTAAAAACATACACACAAACAATCTAATTACTCCTCTCAGAACAGACATACATTGGCGACGGGTTTGTGATCAGCCACATGAAAACATAAAGCTGTCGTTGAAAATCTAATTCCTCTGCCCATTTCTCCTGAAGGCACTGAACCATGCTGGGGCACTGATCCCCATGCTGACACTTCTCTATTACCTTGTTTAAAGAGCTATACTGAGTGTTAGATCATCCGTAAGAGGAATCACAGCCAAGACAAACCCTGTAACTCACAATGCGGAGGCAATAGCTTAGTGGTATTGTCACTGGACTAGCAACCCAGAGACCCAGGGTAATGTTCTGGGGACCTGGGTTTGAATCCCACCATAGCAGAAGGTGGAATTAAAATTCAATAAAAAATCTGGAATTAAAAGTCTAATGATAATTGTGGTTAAAAACTGCAGAAGTTAATTTGCTATCCTTACCTCGTCAGGCCTAAATGTGACTCCAGCCCCACAGCAACGTGGTTGATTTTTAAATGGCCTAGCAAGTCACTCAGTTCAAGGGCAAATAATGGGGGACAATAAATGCTGACCTCGCCAACCACATCCCATGAAATAATTTTTTTAAAACAATGATAAATGGAAACTTCACAAGGTCAGCCTTGCTTCTGTGGACAGTCCTTGGGGGTCACAAAATGCTCAATTCAAGTCACACTCCAGGGCTTAAGCACAAAATCAAGGCTGACACTGCAGTGCAGTACTGAGGGACGCTGCACTGTTGGTGATTCTGGGCAGCATTCTCCGGGGCCACCAGATGCAGCCGGGAATCCTGATGGCCCATTGAATTGGGCATTGGCCAATAATCAGGCTTCTCACTGGGCATGAAAGCAATCCAGACGCACCGAGCCAACCTGCTGGCCCTAATCAGGTACCGCCCACCCTGATTATTATTCAGAAACCCTTTTTCAAATCTCATTAGCGGGCTTGAAGCCTGATTCAATGCCCTCCTGCCATTCCCCCACCTCCCCAGCTGGAAATGCGCCAGGTGGGCTTTGGTGCTGGGGTCAAGTAGCTAGGTCCAGTTGCCATTTGCTCCTCTGACAAGCTGATGAGGGAGGGTCTCCCAAGCGTCCAGGGGGGCTGGGTGGGCTCGGGCATGGGGCAACGGTTTGATCACCACACTCCTCAGGGTTAGGGAGTCCCATGTCTGGACTGCTGCTCCTAGCCCTGGCAGACCTGAAGATCACTCCCGGCATGGTGATTTCAGGTAGCCCTGTGATCAATATCTTCATTCCTGCCTGTCAGCTGTAAAAATTCTGAAGTGGCCTATTCACTTTAATCTCCATGCCCCCTGGTCACCTGACTAGCTTTCAAATCATTGCAGCACTCCATTCTGCAGCAGAGATTTTCCTTTCTCTCTGTCAGAAGCTGCAGGTGTAAGCAGATCCCCCTGACGTCCTCTGACAGAAAGCAGATGCCACTTTCACTGGTGTGTTCCCTACTCCACAGCTGTTCACTCAGCCCCAATGTATTCACACAATTTTTATTTGAAGTCTCTGAGCCTTCCTAGAAATCGCCTATGCTTTGAAACCCTCTCTATTCCATTGAAAACCTTTGATCTGTTTCAATTTCATTTTGCAGTGCTTTGAACTAGGCTCTGATTGACAGCTTAATAGTTTTCTACTCAGCCTCCAGTCAACTCTGTTTATTTACCTTTTGCAGTGGCCTGTAAAAGAGGAAGCAAAACCACTTATTCCTTTTGAAGAAACCACAGCTGTCAATTAGGCTTAGAATCTTTGTAAACACTGCGGTTAGGAACAATAGGGGGGCATTTCAGATACATTCAACCATGAAGGGAAGGGGGTGACCTGTTATTTGAGTGGTGGAGGAGGAGGATACCCCCTCTTTGCTGAGGGGACAATGGTACTCCCCTGATCACAGTAAGAAGTTTAACAACACCAGGTTAAAGTCCAACAGGTTTATTTGGTAGCAAAAGCCACACAAGCTTTCGGAGCTCTAAGCCCCTTCTTCAGGTGAGTGACGAAGGGGCTTAGAGCTCCGAAAGCTTGTGTGGCTTTTGCTACCAAATAAACCTGTTGGACTTTAACCTGGTGTTGTTAAACTTCTTACTGTGTTTACCCAACACCGGCATCTCCACATCATGACTCCCCTGATCAGCAGGGGGCTGACTATTTCTGTTTTTTGGGGGCAAGGAGACTAGTCTGCGAATGAAGAGATTGGGGTGTCTTATCTCTGAACAGGCAGGCTGGCCAGCCTGATTCCTGGGATGCATAAATTTGCATTCATCAGGTGCCAGAGGGAAACACTCTGGTTTTACCGCTAGCATGGGCACTCAGTCCCGATTCAGGAGAATTATGCCCTCTGTCTTTTAGCGGAGACATTAAACCAAGGTCCGTCTGCAATCTCAGCTGTAGATAATGGATCTTTAGCACTATTTCAAAGAGCAGGGGAGTTCGTCTTGGTCAATGTTCATCACTAAAACAGATTATTTGGTCATTATCACATTGTTGGCTGTGGGAGCTTGCTGTGCACAAATTGGCTGAGAAAATAGTCACTATGCTTCAAAAGTCTTTCATTGATTCTAAAGCGCTTTGGGATGTCCTGAAGTTACAGACAGCACTATAGAAATATTCTTTTTTCAAACAGATTTCATATCTCAGATCAGTGAAACTAATGTACTAAATGTTTGTTGGCCTTTATTACAAGAGGATTTGAGTTCAGGAGTAAAGATGAGTTATTGCAATTATGTAGAGCCTTGGTGAGACTGCATCTGCAGTATTGTGAGCAGTTTTGGTTTCCTTACCTAAGAAAAAATATACTTTTCATAAAGTGATGCAGTGAAGGTTCATTAAATTAATCCTGGGATGGAGGGGTTGTCCTATGAGCAAAGATTAAATAGACCGGGGCCTTGTTTCTTGAGAGTTTGGTAGAATGAGAGATTATCTCATTCAAACGTATTAATTTTTTACAGGGTAAATGCAGGAGAGATGCTTCCCTTGGCTGGGGCTGTCTAGAACCAGGAAACAATCTCAGAATTAGAGGCATGGCCGTTTAGGACTGAGGTGAGGACAAATTTCTTAACTCAGAAAGAGTGGTAAATCTTTGGAATTCCCTGCCAGAGAGGGCTGCAGAGACATAAAATCTATCAATCTCTGCTTTAAACTTTGAACTTCCACAGCTCTCTGGGGTAGAGATTTCCAAAGATTCACAACCCTCTTGATCTCATCATCTCCATCTCAGTCCTAAGTGGCATCCCCCTTATTTTTCTTTGCCAGAGGGCTGTTAGTCTGTGGAATTCCCTTCACCAGAGAGCAATGGATAAAAGCAAATTACTGCGGATGCTGGAATCTGAAACCAAAAGAGAAAAGCAATGGAGGCTGGGTCATTGAACATACTTACGGTTAATTTATATAGATTATTGATCGATAAGGGAAGGCAAGCATTAGGAAGGGGTGACAGAGAGTGGTTGAGGCCACAGTCAGCTCAGCCAAGATCTCATTGATTGGTGGAACAGATTTGAAGGTGCAAATGGCCTACTCCAGATCCTATTTCTTGTGTTCTGTAGTGTTTGACTGATCCTGCTTTTCCCTTGTACTGCTCTGGCTTGCGTGAGGTAAAGTTTGACCAAAGCACGTTTATTGTCAATTGTATGGAACAGCACAGTGTCTAAGTGAAGGGTGATAGGGACAGCGATGTCTAAATGCAGAAGGAGAAGTCACCAATTTGTTTGAGATAAATGGAGGCAGCCAGCTTTGCAAATTTGTTGCAGGCTGTGAGGAATTGATTATCAAAGGGATGAGGGGACGGTAATTCCAGCAGCAGATAGATGAAAGAGAATAACATAGCAGTGAGTGAGGAGAAATCTTCAAACAGACAAATCAATGCTCTCACTGTACACTGAGTTCAAAAACAACATCACATGGTGTGATAACATTGCATCCAGACCTATATTATTTTACCACAGGGAAGAAGTGAGCCTTTAACTCAGCTTCTAGGTCAGAAGCACTGCAGATAGTCTTGGTGAATGGAATGCAGAGCTCCAGCGGGCGGCACAGTGGTTAGCACTGCTGCCTCACAGTGCCAGGGACCCAGGTTCGATTCCTGGCTTGGGTCACTATCTGTGTGAAGTCTGCACATTCGCCCCCATGTCTGCGTGGGTTTCCTCCGGGTGCTCTGGTTTCCTCCCACAATCCAAAAGACGTGCTGGTTAGGTGCATTGGCCATGCTAAATTCTCCCTCAGTGTACTCAAACAAGCGCTGGAGTGTGGCAACTAGGGGATTTTCAAAGTAACTACATTGCAGTGTTAATGTCAGCCTACTTGTGACACTAATAAATAAACTTTTAACAGTGGGATATCTGCATCTGGTGTGCGTGAGCGATCACCAATGACACCCCCATACTATGGCTGAGGGAGTACATATTACCCACCCACTGCATGGGAATAACAGCCACCCCCATCCTTCACCCTGAGCTGATGTAAAATGGCTATGAGCATGGAAGGAGTGTTCACCTAGTGGCCTGTCAGACGGTTAATCGGCCTACGAATTCTCTCACTACTGAACACTGCCTGCTCCTGTCTCACACGATCACTCTCAGGGCTGAATAGGGAACTACGTCAAGGTGGAGCCAACATGCTCTGCTCCAACCCACCCCACAGCCATAAAGCGCTGCAGGGCTGGATAACATGGGCTAAGCAGGACTTGCACCCATCATTAGGGGGGAATTGCTATCATCTGGAGCTGCCGCCCAATCTGACCAGCCAGCAGCTCATCAGTCCCGGCAGCGGCAGGAAGGCAATAGTGGCCACGGGTCAGACTGCTGATGAAGAAAGGGCCAAGGCTTCGGATGCTCAAATCAGCTAAGACTGGGGTCTTGAGCAATGTGGGTTTGGGTAGGTTCGGGAGAGGGGCAGTGGTGGGGTGTGGGAGGGATAAGTCTACAGGAGGCTGCAGGTAGGATAGAAGAAGGGGCTGCCCGGTGCTTAGCAAAAAGCAGCCCCTGAAGAGTGACCCTCCCCCTTCCTACCGTTTAAACTTGAAAGCTGAACATTTTATCGCGGGGGCAGCATATTATCAAGGTCAACTAACTGATAACAAAATGACCTCTAATTCTTCACTTAAATATGGTGGGTAGGGTACAAACATCGGTACCCCGTTCCATCGCCCCCCCCCCCTCCCCCCCCCAGCCCATATTATGGGATGAGCTAGGGGTGGGTTGGGTGCCCACTCCATATTATGTGCCATCCCCACAGGAAACACACCTGCCGGGACACATAAAATTCAGCCCTCAGTCTTGGTTGTGTTAAAAACAGGTCATTACCTTGCGTTCTCACCAAAGTTCTTTTGCAGGTGTATATGGAAGGTGACCTCTGTGTGATGCTCCAAACAAATCCTTTCAGTGTAAGTCACATTGAACGTAGGTGGACAGCTCATTTAAGGAGAAACGTCTTCCATTGTCCCAGCGTTTACTGAATCATAGAATCATAGAATCCTTACAGGGGACCTTCCTTTCAGAAGGAGCGTTGCAGGGTACCTCCTCAGGTTCCATTTCAGCAGGGAAAATCACCTCTTCAGCCTCCATCACCGAGTCCATATCTTCACTATTGGGGGGGCCAACGCGGAGTCAGCTGCGGACTGGCACTGGCTTCTTTAGGGTTTTACCCTGAACTTTAACCTTGTAAGATACTGGTCCTGTTTTCTCCATAATGATCCCAGGGACCCATTTGGGACCATCCTCAAAATTCCTCCTGTGAACCAGATCATCCGTCGGAAAAGATCTTTCTGTTTTAACAGAATCGTAGTTTCCTTTTCAGTTTCCCTGGGACTCCACCCTTCCCACCAAGTTTGGGAATAGCAGGCTCAAACTGGTACAAACTTGTCGCCCCATTAACAGCTCTGCTGGTTCAACACCTGTTGTTGGGGGCGATGTGGTCCTGTAATTGAACAAACATAGTGCCAGCTTGGTCTCCATGGATGTTTCTTCATGCCATTTTTGAAAGTTTGAACCGCCCATTCTGCCAGTCCATTTGACAACGGCTGATAAGTTGCAGTCTGGGCATGTCAGATACCATTGGAGGTCACAAAGTTCTGGAAATCATCGCTAGTGAAACCCATGCCGTTATCAGAAACCGGACCTCCGGTATTCCATATGTACTGAAGCTCTGCTGCAATTTCTCAATTATAGCCAGAGTAGTTGTAATACCCATGAGGTACACTTCCAACCACTTGGACTGTGCATCTACCATAATTAAAAACATGGAACCCATAAAGGGGACCTGCAAAGTCCACATGTACACGCACCCATGGCCTGCCAGGCCACTCCCCATGGGTGTAAGGAGGCTGAAGGTAGGAGTCTTTGATTTTCCTGGTACAGGTTACATTGCTTCACCAAGTCTGTGATGTCAGAGTGAAGATTGAGCCACCAGACATAATTCCCGGCCAGCATCTTCATTTTGATACTCCCGGGTGGCTATTATGTAGTTCCGTGAATATTGGACGTTGCTCTGGGGGGGGAACAATTACTTGGGACCCCCAAAGGATGATCCCGTTCCCAAAACTAAGCTCAGATTTCTTAATGAGTTATGTTTCATTTCTTTGGAGGGTTGTCCTTGGAGTCCCCTGTGTAGGGTCACTTGCCTTATTTTGGATAAGGTTGGATCCTTCTGGGTCCAGGCTTTAATCTGCTTTGCTGACACTGACAAGGTCTCCAAAATTTCAGAGTCATCACAACCTCATCCAATGCCGGTAAAGGAGCCACGCTTATGGGCAATGGGAGGCGACTCGGTGCTCATTAGCTATTTGGGTTCCAGAGCGGTGTTCCAGAAGATATTCATAGGCTAACGAAAGCAAGACCCAGTGCTGTACACAAGTGGAGGCAAGGGGGGAATTGCCTTGTCCTTTTTGAAGAGGCTCAATAAGGGTTAGTGGTCAGTAATTATAAAAAACCATCGACCATAGACATGTTGATGGAACTTCTTCACACCAAATATGACCGCCAACCCTTCCTTTTCAATTTGAGAATGTCATCACTCTGCAACCGAAAGGGTATGGGAGGCATACGTAGTGGGCTTCTCCATCCCATCTTTCCAGCGATGTGATAGCACCGCACCACCCCTGTATGGGGATGCATTACAAGTTAATATAAGTTCTTTCTTAGGCTAAAAACGAGCCAGGAAGTTACATGACAGGAACTGATGTTGAACTTTAGAAAGAATCTCTACCTGCGGACCTTCCTAGGGCCATCTGTGGTATTTTCATAGTAGGACAAGCAAGGGAGGCAGCTTGGAAGCCAAGTTCGGGAGATATTTTCCACAATAATTGACTATTCCCAGGAAGGATTTTAACTCTGTGGTGTTCCTTAGGGTTGGTGTTCCTTGATGACCTTTACTTTATCCTCTACTGGATGTAACCCCCTGCCATCTACTCGGTAGCCTAAATAGATTACTTCAGCCACTTGGAAAACACTTTTCTCCCTCTTTAAGTGAACTCCCGCTCTGGAAAATCTCTGCAAGACTTCTAGGTTGATCAAGTGTTCCTGTTCTGAAGCCCCCGTGACCAAGGCATTATCTAAGTATGCTGCTACCTTGGGTAGCGCTTGAAGGATGCTCTCCATAGCACTTTGGGAGGTGGCTCACACTGACAAGTCCCCAAAGGGCAAACGGGTATACTCGTCAAGTCCCTTATGTATGTTGATTATCACATATTTCCAAGAGACTCGTCTAATTCAAGCTGAAGATAGGGGTGACTCATATCAAACTTGGAGAACATCTTGCCACATGTTAACTTAGCGTACAAATCTTCAACCTGGACCTTGGGGTATCTATCGAGTTTGGAGATCTGATTGACTGTTAGCTTATAGTCCCCACAAAGATGAATTGGTTTGTCAGGTTTAAGAACAGGAACTACCGGCATGGCCCATTCTGCAAATTGCACAGGCCTTTTAATACCCAAGCTTTCAAGTTTACACTTCAGTTCAGTTTACACTTTCTCCATCAAGGAGTAAGGGACTGGTCTGGCTCTGAAATGCCCAGGTGTAATGTCGGGGTCAACGTAGACTTTGGCCTTGGCTCCTTCTCTTTTCCCCAGGTCCTCCTGAAAAACTCCAGTGTATCAATTGATAACTTTGTTCATTCCCTCCATGCCTTGCCTGAAGATCTCCAACTGGATCAGCCAGATCTGCTGGAGCCAATCTCTCTCCATAAGGCTTGGTCCATGCCCTCGCACGAGTGCGAGGCAAGCTGATTGCTGCCTATAGGTTACTGAGACCATTATGATGCCTTCATTTGTAAGGATTCCCTCGTGTATCTTTGTAGCTCATACTCCATGAAGCCCACGGGGAGATTTATTGATGATTCCTCCATCGTCTTCATGGCCATCAGAACACTCAGGAACCAATCTGTACACAGCAAACTCCCACAAACAGCAATATGATAATGACTAGATAACTTGTAATTGTGTTGGTAGATGAAGGAATATTGGCCATGATGCAAAGGTAAATTCCCCTACACTTCTTCAAATAATACCTTGAAATCTTTTACATCCACCTGAGAGTAGATACTGTAATGTCCCAGAAATCCAGGTGGTGAAGGATAGAACTGCAGCCAATACAGGCTTTTATAAGTATTTATTTAGATAGATACACATTACAACCATGTATCTCTTCACCCACCAATCACAGTTTCAGTCGAGTCATCTTTATAGGGGTACAAGTGACTCCCCAGTTAATGCCCATCACTTGCATACATTCAATATCTAATTAATAAATGGTTTTGTTGTCTCATCCAAAAGACAATGCAGCACTCCCTTAATCTTGCTCTGGGAGTTTCAGCCTGGATTACATACTCAAGCCTCTGGGAGTTGGTTTGAATCCATGACTAGCCTTGAGGCAACAATGCCAACTTCAGCCTTTCTCAAGATTTGAATCTAGTATTTGGACAAGAATAAGTGGTGTGAAGTGGGTAAAGATTCTGTTAGTGTAACTATGAATGGCAGTGGCTGACTGACAATTTTATTATGATAGCAGCAGATATTTTCAATGCAGATTTCTGAATGGACGTTTTTATGAGCATTTCAAGACTTGCCATTGTTACTATTTCGCTGTGATTCTGCATATAGGGCATAATGGGTGAGAGGGCATGGGGAGGGGCATGGATAAAAGATTTTAAACTTACCCTTTAAAAGGTTCCCAAATGCAGAATTTGGTTCGGGGGGTGAGGGGTGGGGGGAGGGGCAAAGTCAGGAGTGCAGGGCATGTGATCATTACCCAGATCCTTATCCGGCACTGGCAAAAATTGCCAACATGGCTGGAGGCATGAAAATACGGGCCAAGGAGATCATAATTCTAAGCAACACATAAATCTAAATCAAAATTAAATTCACAAAAGAAAATCTCAAGTCAGGTCTGCCCTGACATTTCAAGGGGATTAAAGTATAAAGCTTTTTCATTCCTACTCTACTTCTCCTTCGTATGACTTGTTTATGCAGCTGCCTTGTTAATTTGACAGAATTTACTCGAAATAAAACTGGGGCCTCTTGAGAAACAGACGTTTGTTAAGGTTTTTGAGAAATAGTCTCATTTCCATCCCTCCTACAACCTCAAGGCTCAGAACACAAAATAATGAATACATTTTTTTTACGAGGATGTTTGCTTCTGGGGTAGTTTTCAAGAAAGAGCAAGGGGTGAATTCTTTGTCGGAACAAGGGATGAATTGCTCTCTCCTGAAGCATCCTCACAACAAACTTCTGCCAGTGAGGCAGCAAACGGGCAGGAGGTCAGGAAAGGTCATCTTCCTCTATAGCCAGATATGTTGAACAAAGTCTCCTTGTGAGGAACCACCGGTGGCAAGAGAACATCCTGTCAGTACCAGATCCTGAGGAATGCTGTGTCTCCTTACAAACAACAAGTTGCATTTATGTAGCATCTTTAACATGGTAAAACATTCCAAGGCACTTCACAGAAGAATTCTCAAACAGGATATCAGGCCGAGTCATTTAAGGAGATCTTACGGTCAGATGCTGGACTAAAAGCTTCCTAAGGGGATAGGCTTTAAGGAGAGTCTTAAAGGAGAAAAGCAAGCTAGAAAGGAGAGCTGGAGGGAGGGAATCTTTGTTTATATTATTTCACAGGGGTGGGGTTGACATCGCTGGCCAGGCCAGCATTTATTGCCCATCTCTAATTGTCCTCGGAAGGTGGTAGTGAGCTGCCTTTTTGAACCACTGCAGTCCTTATGGTGTAGGTACACCCACATTACTGTGATGGAGAGTGTTCAAGGATTTTGACCCAGCGACAGTGAAGAAACAGCAATGTAGTTCCAAGTCAGGATGGTGAGTGGCTTGAAGGGGATCCTGCAGGTGGTGGTGTTTCCATGATCTGCTGCCTTTGTCCTTCTATGTGGTAGAGTACAAGAGTTTAGAAGGTGCTATCGAAGGAGCCTTAGTGAGTTGCTGCAGTGCATCTTGTGCTGCCACTGTGCTTCAGTGGTGGAGGGACTGAATATTTGTGGTGCGAGCTGCTTTGTCCTGGATGGGATCAAGCTTCTAGATCATAGAATCCCTACAGTGTAGAAGGAGGCCATTCGGCCCATCGAGTCTGCACCGACAACAATCCCACCCCAGGCTCTATCCCCACAAATTTATCCCACTAATCCCTCTAACCTACACATTCACTGACGCTAAGGGGCAGTTCAGCATGGCCAATCAACCCTAACCCTCACATCTTCGGACAGTGGGAGGAAACCGGAGCACCCGGAGGAAACCCACGCAGACACGGGGAGAATGTGCAAACTCCATACAGACAGTGACCCAAGCTGGGAATCGAACCTGGGTCCCTGGAGCTGTGAGGCAGCAGTGCTAACCACTGTGCCACCGTGCCGCCCAGTGCTCTTGGAGTGTTATTGAAGCTGTACTCATCCAGAGGAATGGAGAGTATTCCATCACACTCCTGATTGTACCTTGTAGATGGTGGAGAGGCTTTGGAGAGTCAGGAGGTGAGTTTCTTGCTGTAGAATTCCCGGCCTATGGTCAGCTCTTGTAGCCACAGTATTTTTATGGCTAGTCCAGTTCAGTTTCTGGTCAATGGTAGCCTGAAGATGTTAATAGTGGGGGATTCAGCAATGGTAATGTAATTGAATATCAAGAGGCGACGGTTAGATTCTCTCTTGCTGGAGATGATGATTTCCTGGCACTTGCGTGGCACAAATATTACTCTCAACTTAACAGTCCAAACCTGAATATTGTCCATATTTTACTGCAAATGGACGTAGTATCAGATCTGAGGAGTTGAAAACAGTGTTGAACATTGTGCAATCATCAACGAATATCCCCATTTCCGATCTTATGATGGAAGGAAAGTCAATGATGAAGTAGCTGTAGATGGTTGGGCCTAGGGAACTACCCTAAAGAACTCCTGCAGCAACGTACCAAGACTGATATGACTGAGCACTAACAACCATAACCATATTCCTTTGTGCTAGGTATGACTCCAACCAGTGGAGAACTTTCCCCCGATTCCCATTGACTTCAATTTGGCTAGGGCCACTTGATACCACACTCGGTCAAACATTGCCCTTATTTCACAGGCAGTCAGTCCTCTCTTCAGTTCAGCTCTTTTCATAGAATCATAGAAACCCTACAGTGCAGAAAGAGGCCACTGGGCCCATCGAGTCTGCACCGACCATAATCCCAACCCCCATATCCCTACATCTTACCCACTAATCCCTCTAACCTACGCATCTCAGGACACTAAGGAGCAATGTTAGCATGGCCAATCAACCTAACCCGCATATCTTTGGACTGTGGGAGGAAACCGGAGCACCCGGAGGAAACCCACGCAGACACGAGGAGAATGTGCAAACTCCACACAGACAGTGACCCAAGTTGGGAATCGAACCCAGGCCCCTGGAGCTGTGAAGCAGCAGTGCTAACCACTGTGCTACCGTGCCGCCCTCTTTTGGCCATGTTTAGACTAAGGCTGTAATGCAGTTAGAAGCTGATTGAAGTGGGTGAAATCCAAACAGAGGTGGGAATTTTCCAACCCCTTGTAGGGGACTTTCCCACTTTTGGTCGCTGGTAAGATCCTCTGGTCCCACGGATGTCAATAACAATTTTGGCTGGCTCGCCCCCGCACCAAACCCCCCGCCCCACCCCCCAGCGGTGGGGATCAACTTCAGCAGGACCGGAGGATCCTGCTCTGAGTGTCAAGGAGCAGGTTATTGTTGAGTAAATGCTGCTCGATAGCACTGTTGTCAACCCCTTCCATCACCTTCCTGACGATCAAGAGCTGACCGATGGGGCGATCACTGGCTGGGCTGGATTTTTCCTGCTTTTTGCAGCTATTTTCCACATTGCTGGGTAGATGTCAGTATTGTAGCTGTACCGGAACAATTTGGCAGGGACACAGCAGGTTCTGGAGCACAGGTTTTCAGTATCATTGCCGGAACGTTGGCAGGGCCTATACTTCACGGTATTCCAGCGTTCAGGCCCAATGCAACTGAAGGTGCAGCCACCAATGATGGAACAATTAAAATTGGCGTGTGCAAGAGCCCAGAATTGGAGGAGCTCAGATATCTCTGAGGGTTGCAGAGCTTGAAAAGAATTAGAGAATGGGGAGTGGCAAGGCCACAAAGTGATTTGAAAACAAGGCTGAGAATTTTAAACTTGAGGTGTTCTTAACTGGGAAACAATGTAGGTCAGTTAGCATTGGGGTGATGGTGATAGGGACTTAGAATCATTGAATCATACTGCGCAGAAGAGGCCCTTCGGCCCATCGAGTCTGCACCGACACATTAGAAACACCTCAACTCCCACCTAATCCCATCTGCCAGCACTTGGCCCATAGTCCTGAATGTTATGATGTGCCAAGTGCTCATCCAGATACTTTTTAAAGGATGTGAAGCAACCCGCCTCTACCACCCTCTCAGGCACTGCATTCCAGACTGTCACCACCTTCTGGGTAAAAAAGCTTTACCTCACATTCCCCCTAAACCTCCTGCCCCTCACCTTGAACTTATGTCCCCTTGTGACTGACCTTTCAACTAAAGAGAACAGCTGCTCCTTATCCACTCCATCCATGTCTCTTAAAATCTTGTACACCTCGATCAGTCTTCTCTGCTCCAACGAAAACAATCCAAGCCTATCCAATCTCTCCTCATAATTTAAATGTTCCATCCCAGGCAGCATCCTGGTGAATCTCCTTTGCACCCCCTCCAGTGTAATCACATCCTTCCAATAATGTAGCGATCAGAACTGCACACACTACTCTAGCTGTGGCCACAGCAAAGTCCTATTCAACTCTAACATGACTTCCCTGTTTTTATAATCTATGCCTTGATAGAAAAAGACATGTCACATATGCCTTTTTTACCACTCTACTAACATGCCCTTCCACTTTCAGAGATCTATAGACAAACACACCAAGGTCCCTTTGTTCCACAGAACTTCTTAGTGTCCTACCATTCATTGAGTACTTTCTTATCAAATTACTCCTTCCAAAGTGTAACACCTCACACTTTTCAGGGTTAAATTCCATCTGCCACTTATCTGCCCATTTGACCATTCCATTTATATTTGATTTGATTTGAGTTATTATTGTCACAGGTATTAACATACAGTGAAAAGTATTGTTTCTTGCGCGCTATACAGACAAAGCATACCATTCATAGAGAAGGAAACAAGAGAGTGCAGAATGTGGTGTTACAGTCATAGCTAGGGTGTAGAGAAAGATCAACTTAATGCAAGGTAAGTCCATTCAAAAGTCTGACAGCAGCAGGGAAGAAGCTGTTCTTGAGTCGGTTGGTACGTGACTTCAGACTTTTGTATCTTTTTCCCGAAGGAAGAAGGTGGAAGAGAGAATGTCCGGGGTGAATGGGATCCTTAATTATACTGGCTACTTTGCCGAGGCAGCGGGAAGTGTAGGCAGAGTTAATGGATGGGAGGCTGGTTTGCGTGATGGATTGGGCTACATTTACGACCTTTTGTAGTTCCTTGCAGTCTTGGGCAGAGCAGGAGCCATACCTAGCTGTGACACAACCAGAAAGAATACTTTCTATGGTACATCTGTAAAAGTTGGTGAGAGTCATAGCTGACATGCCAAATTTCCTTAGTCTTCTCAGAAAGTAGAGGCGTTGGTGGGTTTTCTTAACTATAGTGTCGGCATGGGGGGACCAGGACAGGTTGTTGGTGATCTGGACACCTAGAAGCTTGAAGCTCTCAACCCTTTCTACTTCATCCCCATTGATGTAGACAGGGGCAAGTTCTCCTTTACGCTTCCTGAAGTCGATGACAATCTCCCTCGTTTGTTGACATTGAGGGAGAGATTATTGTTACCGCACCAGTTCACCAGATTCTCTATCTCATTCCGGCACTCTGTCTCATCATTGTTTGAGATCCGGCCCACTACGGTAGTGTCGTCAGCAACTTGAAAATCGAATTGCTGGAGGGGAATTTGGCCACACAGTCATAGGTGTATAAGGAGTATAGTAGGGGGCTGAGAACACAGCCTTGTGGGGCACCGGTGTTGAGGATGACCGTGGAGGAGGTGTTGTTGCCTATCCTTACTGATTGTTGTCTGTGAGTTAAGAAGTTCAGGATCCAGTCGCAGAGTGAGGTACCAAGGCCAAGGCCACGGAGTTTGGAGATGAGTTTCATGGGAATAATGGTGTTGAAGGCTGAGCTGTAATCAATAAATAGGAGTCTGACATAGGTGTCTTTGTTATCTAGGTGTTCCAGGATTGACTGCAGGGCCAGGAAGATGGAGTCTGCTGTGGACCTGTTGCGGTAATAGCCAAACTGTAGTGGATCCAGATAGTCCGGGAGGCTGGAATTGATTTGTGCCATGAATAGCCTTTCGAAGCACTTCATAATGATGTCAGAGCCATGATGTCAGAGCCACCAGACAAAAGTCATTAAGGCACGCTGCCTGGTTTCTCTTAGGTACCGGGATGATGGTCGTCTTCTTGAAGCAGATAGGGACCTCAGATTGTTGTAAAGAGAGGTTGAAGATGTCTGCAAATACTCCTGCCAGCTGATCCTCACAGGATCTGAGTGCTCGTCTGGGTACCCCATCCGGGCCAGTTGCTTTCCGTGGGTTGACCTTCGAGAAAGCTGCTCTGACATCTGCAATGGTGACCCCGATACAGGTTCATCCAGGGCTTCCAGGGTGGAGGGCATACTCTTGCTGATCTCTTGCTCAAAACGGACGTAGAATACATTGAGCTCAGCAGGGAGGGGTGTGTTGGAGCCGGCGATTTTACATGCCTTCATCTTGTAGCCTGTCATGTCTTGCAGACCTTGCCATAGTCGACAGGGGTCGGTGTGGCTAGCCTGGGACTGAAGCTTGTTCCGGTATTGTCTTTTGGCATCTTTGATGGATCTCCTTAGATCGTATCTGGCTTTCTTGTATAGGTCAGTGTCGCCTGACTTGAACGCCTCAGACCTGGACTTCAGCAAGCAATGGATATCCCTGTTCATCCAGGGTTTCCGGTTGGGGAACACATGGATTTGCTTCTTTGGCACACAGTCTTCTACACACTTACTAATGAAGTCAGTTACTGTAGTGGCGTACTCGTTCAGGCTGGTCACAGAGTTTTGAAACACTGACCAGTCCACTGACTCCAAGCAATGATCGTAGGAGACCATCCGATTCCTCAGACCAACACTGCACAACTCTTTTTGATGGATTCTCCCGCTTCAGTTTTTGCTTGTAAGCTTGTAAGCCTTGTGGTCTGATTTGCCAAAGTGTGGGCAGGCGATACACAAACTCATCCGCGACTGCGACCCCAGGGACATCATCCACTTACCGGCCATCGACCCATCCAAACCGGAGCATGGTCCGCATATCCAATGACCAGCGAAACCAAAACGCAGCCTGACAGCAACCCGGAACACCCAACCATGCAGACCCATCTACCGATGCAGGAACTGCAAGCAAGGCAACAAATCCTCCATCCGCACACCGACCAGAGCAAAAAACCTCATCGGACACAACCAAACCCTTAACACCGCAAACCACTCTCACCGTCTCCCTGGCTCGGAAAGAAGCAAACACTCCAGGAAGCGTGGAAAACGTGCAGGCCTGCAGGTGAGAGTGAAACAACCCAGTCCCAAGGCCCCCCTCCCCAGCTTACTGCTTGCAAATGTCCAGTCTCTGGAAAACAAGCTGGACGAACTTAGAGCCAGACTCACTTTCCAAAGAGAACTGAGGAGGCTGCTGTGAACTCTGTTTCACGGAGACGTGGCTCACTCCTGCTTCACCGGACAGTGCCCTACAACCAGAGGGCTTCTCAATCCACCGAATGCACCGCACAGCGGCCTCAGGCAAGGCTAGGGGAGGTGGGGTCTGCTTCCTAATCAACGCCTCGTGGTGCCTAGACGTAGCAACACTGGTAATTTTCTGCTCCCCAGACCTAGAATACCTGACGCTAAAATGCCGCCCCTAGTACCTTTCGCGGGAGTTCACCTCCGTTATCCTGATGGCAGTTTAAGTCCCACCCCATGCGGGCGTGAAGATCGCGCTGGACGAAATATACACCACTCCGAATAGCCTTGAGACGAAACATCCCAAGGCCTTGTTCATCGTGGGGCTGGGGACTTCAATCAGGCCAAGCTCAAGAGCGTACTACCAAGTTACCACCAAAACATCTCTTGCTCCACCAGAGGCCCAAACATCCTAGACCACTGCTTCACAAATATCTATATCTTCCTGTAGCCCAAGACACTCCACCTCTATCTTTGTGTCATCCGCAAACTTACTAATCCTACCCCCCACATAGTCATCAATGTCATTTATATAAATGGCGAATAATAGGGGACCCAATATAGGTTCCTGCGGTACTCTACTGGACACTGACTTTCAGTCAATAAAGCAGCATTCTGTCATCACCCTCTATCCCCTACAACTGATTCAATTTTGAATCCACTTTATCAAATTACCCTGTATCTCATGTGAATTTACCTTCTTTACAAGTCTCCCATGCGGAACCTTTTCAAAGGCTTTGCTGAAATCCATATAAACTACATTGATTGCACTACACTTGTCTACACACCTGATCACCACCTCAAAAAATTCAGTCAAATCTATTAGGCATGACCTCCCTCTGACGAAGCCATGCTGACCATCCCTGATTAAGCTTTGCCTCTCCAAGTACAGATAGATGGTTGCTGCAACTTAGGGCATGGTCAGCAGGTTTTGGATGCTCCCAAGTTTACAGAGGGCAGAAAATGGAAATTTGGCCAGGAGAACACTGAGGTAACAATGACATGAATGCAGTGTTAGAGAGGTGGAAATAGGCAAACTTAGTGACGGCAAAAATGTGTGGTCAGAAGCTAACCTCAGGGTCGAATACGGCACAAAGGTTGCCAAAGTCCGGTTCAGCTTTAGACAGTTATCAGGGAGAGAATTGGAATTGTTGGCTAGGGAAAGGAGTTCCTGGTGGGATCTGAAAACAAAGGGCAGGATTTTCCAGATCAGCTGCCACAGGATTGTCTGGTCCTGCTGAAAATCAATGGACTTTTGGCCAGCCCACCACATTCTCCGTGGTGGGGCCTACTATCCCTTTGGTGTTAATTGGAGGGAGTTTCCGTTGGTCCAGTACTGGATATCAAATAAACAATCTGATAATTTAGCAGTGGGGAAGAGTCGGGAAAGGTGGTGGTGAGGTGGAGCTGGGTGTCGTTAGCATACATGTGAAAGCTAACACTGTATTTTTGGATTATGTCATCGAAGGGCAGTATGCAGATGAGAAATCGATCCTCAGGAGATACCAGAGTAACGGTGTGGGAGCAGGAAGAGAAACCATTGCAATTGATTCTCCGTTACGATAAGAATGGAGCCATGTTAGAGCAGTCGCACTCAGCTGGACAATAGTGGAGAGGCCTCGGAGGGGACGGTGTGGTCAACCTGTTAAATGCTACAGATACAGTCAAGGATGAGGGAGGGAAAGATTCCCTTTGTCACATAGAATGTTATTTAGGACTTTGATAAGAGGTGGAAACCTGATTAGAGGGATTTAAACATGACGTTCTGGGAAAGATAAGACCATAAGATATAAGAGCACAATTAGGCCATTCGGCCCATTCAGTCTGATCTGCCATTCCATCATGGCTGATATGTTTCTCAATCCCATTCTCAGACCATAAGACCATAAGGTATAGGAGCAGAATTAGGCCATTCAGCCTATCGAGACTGCTCTGCCATTTAATCATGGCTGATAAATTTCTCAATCCCAATCTCCCATTTTTTCCCCGTATCTTTTAATCCCCTTACCACTCAGGAATCTATCTATCTCTGTCTTAGGCATACAGGGAGATGACAACACATTCAAAGACCCTGGAGAGGATAGGGAGGTTGAAGATGGATAGAGCCATAGATAGATAGAGTAAGGATAGAGGGGTCTGGGCTGATGTTTGTTCAATGAGCATTGGACTTTTGCCAATGTAAGTGGAAGCATCTCAAGGAATGAATACCGTCTGTGCCAACTCATTGCCTCTGTTACTTATTCAAAACTACAGGAACATTAAAATAAAGTATTGCAGACCGCACATTTTTATGTTAATTTTCTTGAACCTACATATATTGGAACTGAACCTGGGCACATAGTGTGCCAGTTATCAAGACAAAACAGTGATGGTATTACATAGAAATCATCGCACCAAAATAAGACCATTCAGCCCAACTGCTCTCGACTGGTGTTTATACTATTAAGCCTCCCCATAAATGCATCTATGCTATTTGCCTCAACCATTACGTACATTAGCAATTTCCACATTTTAACTACTCTCTGGGTAAATAATTTTATTCTGAATTCCCAATTGGATTTATGAGCGAATATTTTATAGTAATGATCTCAAATTCTAGTCTCCCCAATAAGTGGAAACAACTTCATTACTATCCAAGCAAATCTCTCCCATCATTCTAAAGGCCTGTTCATCAGGTCACCCCTTAGCCTTTTCCACAACAATGAACCCCAGCCTGTTCTAATAGATGATGGGTTGGATGACTGGAACAGAGTTCACTCTTCCCAAGTTATATCATCAGGCTTCAGGCTGACTCTGCAAACCAGGCTCACAATATAAGGCCCATGCCTCCCGTAGGGTGCTCCTAGTATAACGCCTGACTGTGATAGGCTGAATTTGGATGGTTTGTACATTATTGGGCACATGGTCCAGGCTGACACTCCACTGCAGTACTGAGGGAGTGCTGTACTGTATAAGGTGCTGTTCTTCACATACGACATTAAACCGAGGCCCCATCTGCCCTCGCAATCCCCAGAACTATTCAAAGAACAGGAGAGTTCTTCCTGGTGTCTTAGCTGTCACATCCAAACAATGGCACCTCCGATAATGCAGCACACTGTTAAATTAAAGCCCCAATTTCTCCTCTCACACCTGTCCATAAACAGAGAGGCTTCTTGATGTGTTTCCCTCTTTATAAATGGTGGCATATTTCTCAAACCTGCGGTTTTGGTGTGATTAAATTTTTTATTAATAACCTCAGAGCAAATTCAAGATAAGATGAACTCAAAGGGTTAGCTTATTTGCAAACAAGGGGAAAGGTCGCAATGTAGCCTCCTTTGCATTCATACCTTTACAGAGAGATAGAGAAAAGATAGATTTACGGTGCAGAGACCACAGAGAAAATCAAGTGTGTTTCACATAGGTTCCAAAGTCCAGAATCAATTAAGTATTCTGTCACAGAGGTCCGTGAGCTGAAAAACAATGCTGGTTAATTCACTTTTCTGGTAGTGTTGAATTCACACAATGAGATGGGCTTGCAGAGATGAATCAGGCTTGTCGGCGATGGTTCCCAGTAATTTCCAGTAAAAGAAGTGTAGATGGGGCCAGGTAACCGGCCTGGGTTAGAGCTCCTTGACTGTGATGCTGCTAGTTTGACAGTAAAATGGCAGTTTGAGATTTTTCAGTATAGCAATTCAATATTATTAGTTCCATGAACCAGACGTCCATGTCACATAACTCCCACCTCTTCACACTGTCTTTTACAAAGGGTGTGTATTCCTTGTCTGGGTCACCGAGATTGTTGAATGACTCAACCAATAAAAATTGAGTTGAAGGCTAGGGTCCTTTGTCTTAGCAGACAAGCAGACACCTGTTGGCCAGCCTGGGTGATGAAATGCAGATGGCCTTTATTTTATTGTTCTCCTTGAATTTGTTCTGGGCAGCCCACAATGTGTGATTAATGGCTCTTCAGAGATAACAAGAGAGCTGCGAGTTTCCCTGATGCTGCTAGGGAGCATCAGGGAATGGTATGGTGGCACAGTGGTTAGCACTGCTGTCTCACAGCGCCAGGGTTCCAGGTTCAATTCCGGCCTTGGGTCACTGTCTGTGTGGAATTTGTACGTTCTCCCCGTGTTTGCATGGGTTTCCTCCATGTGCTCCGATTTCTTCCCACAGTCCAAAGATGTGCGGGTTAGGTGCATTGGCCATGCTAAATTGCTCCTTAGTGTCCCAGGATGCGTAGGTTAGAGGGATTAGTGAGGTAAATATGTGGGGTTACAGGGATAGGGCCTAGGTGAGATTGTTGTCAGTGCAGATTCGATTGCCTGAATGGCCTCCTTCTGCACTGTAGGGTTTCTATGATTCTTTTGTTTGAGGGTCATAGACAGACATAGATTCAGCCATTTTGGGTCTTTGTCCAGTTTTATATTTTTAGAGATAACAATAGGCATATCTCTATTAATTATATTAAAACAACATACAGGGTGAGAGCTTAGTCCCTCACAATATCCTCAGTGTTGCACAGGGAATGTCGACCTGGATTATGCTCAATTCTCTAGATTTAGGACTTGAACCCACAACCTTCTGACTCAGAGGTTACAGTGCAGCCCACCTAATTAGCACTTAAATCCCTGGATTTAAGGAGAATCCTAAGGCATTCTATTCATACGTTAGGAACAAAAGAGTTGTCAGGGAGAAAATCGGACCTCTCAGGGACAAAGGAGGGGAATTATGCTTAGAATCCAAGGGAATAGGGGAGATCCTAAATGAATACTTTGCATCGGTATTCACGAAGGAGAGGGGCGTGTTAACCGGGTGTGTCTCGGAGGGAGGTGTTGACCCGTTAGAGAAAATCTCCATTACAAGAGAGGAAGTGTTAGGTTTTTTAGGGAACATTAAAACTGACAAAGCCCCAGGGCCTGATGGCATCTATCCTCGACTGCTCAGGGAGACGAGAGATGAAATTGCTGGGCCTCTGACGGAAATCTTTGTTGCTTCTTTGGACACGGGTGAGGTCCCTGAGGATTGGAGGATAGCGAATGTGGTCCCGTTGTTTAAGAAGGGTAGCAGGGATAACCCAGGAAATTATAGGCCGGTGAGCTTGACGTCCATGGTAGGGAAGTTGTTGGAGAGGATTCTTAGAGACAGGATGTATGTGCATTTAGAACGGAACAATCTCATTAGTGACAGACAGCATGGTTTTGTAAGAGGGAGGTCGTGCCTTACAAATTTGGTGGGGTTTTTTGAGGAAGTGACAAAAACGGTTGATGAAGGAAGGGCCGTGGATGTCGTCTATATGGATTTCAGTAAGGCATTTGACAAAGTCCCACATGGCAGGTTGGTTAAGAAGGTAAGGCTCATGGGATACAAGGAGAAGTGGCTAGATGGGTGGAGAACTGGCTTGGCCATAGGAGACAGAGGGTAGTGGTCGAAGGGTCTTTTTCCGTCTGGAGGTCTGTGACCAGTGGTGTTCCGCAGGGCTCTGTACTGGGACCTCTACTATTTGTGATATATATAAATGATTTGGAAGAAGGTGTAACCGGTGTAATCAGCAAGTTTGCGGATGACACGAAGATGGCTGGACTTGCGGATAGCGAAGAGCATTGTCGGGCAATACAGCAGGATATAGATAGGCTGGAAAATTGGGCGGAGAGGTGGCAGATGGAGTTTAATCCGGATAAATGCAAAGTGATGCATTTTGGAAGAAATAATGCAGGGAGGAGTTATACAATAAATGGCAGAGTCATCAGGAGTATAGAAACACAGAGGGACATGGTGTGCAAGTCCACAAATCCTTGAAGGTGGCAACACAAGTGGAGAAGGTGGTGAAGAAGGCATATGGTATGCTTGCCTTTATAGGACGGGGTATAGAGTATAAAAGCTGGAGTCTGATGATGCAGCTGTATAGAACGCTGGTTAGGCCACATTTGGAGTACTGCGTCCAGTTCTGGTCGCCGCACTACCAGAAGGACGTGGAGGCGTTAGAGAGAGTGCAGAGAAGGTTTACCAGGATGTTGCCTGGTATGGAGGGTCTTAGCTATGAGGAGAGATTGGGTAAACTGGGGTTGTTCTCCCTGGAAAGACGGAGAATGAGGGGAGATCTAATAGAGGTGTACAAGATTATGAAGGGGATAGATAGGGTGAACGGTGGGAAGCTTTTTCCCAGATCAGAAGTGACGTTCACGAGGGGTCACGGGCTCAAGGTGAGAGGGGCGAAGTATAACTCAGATATTAGAGGGATGTTTTTTACACAGAGGGTGGTGGGGGCCTGGAATGCGCTGCCAAGTAGGGTGGTGGAGGCAGGCACGCTGACATCGTTTAAGACTTACCTGGATAGTCACATGAGCAGCCTGGGAATGGAGGGATACAAACGATTGGTCTAGTTGGACCAAGGAGCGGCACAGGCTTGGAGGGCCGAAGGGCCTGTTTCCTGTGCTGTACTGTTCTTTGTTCTTTGTTAAATTATAAGGATGACATATTTCTAATACCATAGCGGAAGAGCATTGGTCTTGAGAAGCCTGCTGTCATTCTGAAACCACAATCATTCTAATCTTTACCAGAAGTTGTATGACAATAATTAGTGTTCAAGATCCTCTATGACTTAGTTTGTTCCGCGCTGGGTTTTTTTAAATGTTAAAGTTTCTTCCCCTTGTTTTAACAAAAAATTGGATGAACGCCTTTGAACTGGTACATAATAAGCTGGCATGGATTCAGTAACACTAAACTATCTGCAACAGTCTTGGATTCAGTCCCAAGTTGCAATAGTAAAAGATCACGGTGTTGAGGTAATATTCTTGCATGGATGCAAGATTGGCTAACTAACATGAAACAGAGCCCAGATAAATGGGTCATTTTCAGGTTGGCAAACTGCTGGAATACTCCAATTCTGGGGCCTCAATAATTTACAAACTATAATGACTTCAATGAAGGAACCAGCTGTATTGTAGCCAAATATACTGATGATATAAAGATAAGTAGCAAAGCAAGTTGTGAGGACACAAAAAGTCTGCAAGGGGATACATTGAATGAGTGGGCAGAAATTTGACAGATGGTGTAAAATGTGGAAAATGTGAACTTAAACAGAAAATTCTGGAAAATCTCAGCAGGTCTGACAGCATCTGTGGAGACAGAATAGAGCCAATGTTTCAAATCAGGATGAGTCAGAGCTGTTCGCCAGCTCTGACGAAGGGTCATCCAATTGGCCTACCCTTGCTCCTATATTTTTAATATTCTTTATATTAATATTTCGCTAGTACTATTGTGTGCACAAGGCGTGTGTTGCAGCTAGTGGAAGCCAGCAGTTGGAGCAAAGAAAGAATAAATGATTTGCATTTATCTAGCACTTTTCCAGAACATTCCAGAGAACTTTACAGTTAATGAAGTACTTTCAAGTGTACTCACAATTGCAATGTAGGAAATGCCACAATAATGACCAGTTTATTTTTTACTACGTGTTGCGTGGTATATATTTGGCTTTTCTAAAACATCCCATGGCATATCACAGGTGCAAAAAGGAATCCTATTTCTCAAGCTATGTGCTGGAAAGATTCATGCTTTTCATGCATCAACAATTCCATCACTCTTCTGAACAGCTTCCCTTCTTCCAGTCTCCAAATATTTAACTCACCTGCTTGTCCATGTCTTAACTTGCATCAAGTCCCATTGGCTCATCACTGCTCTGCTCCACTGAGCTACATTGTTTCTGATCCAGCAGTGCCTCAATTTTAAACTTCTTCTTCTCATGTTCAAGTCCTTCCCTGGACCCCATTCCTACCGACCCCACTACCCTATCTCTGTAACTTCCTCCAACCCACAACCCTCCAAAATTTCTGCCCTCCTCCAATTCTGGCTTCTTGCACTTCCTGATTTCCCTCACTCCAACATTGGCAGCTGTGCCTTCAGCTGCGTGGTTCCTAAGTTCATGAATCTTTCCAGATCGAAGCTTGAGAAATAGTTACCATTTGTCATGTGAGCCAGGTACACATGTGCATGAGGTGTAGAAATAATAAATCTTTGGAGGTGCAGCTCCATGAACAGAAAGTGTCTCACTGCAGTGAGCCTAAAGTAACCCAAAGTGTGAGTGTTTACAGCTGAAGTAGGCGACAGTGAAATCATCCTCCAGCCAAGCAATGTATCAAACATAAGGTTGGCCTAGTTATAGACTCAAGTTTAAGGAGACATATCCTTGGCTTGATGTTTATTTATTCTTCACTGTGCAACCATTGCAACGTGCCAAAACATTCCATGCCACCTTGACACTCACTTTTTCAAACATAACTTTCTTTATTTGTTAGTTCTGCTCCAGCTCTGTATGTTCAGTAGCTTTCAGCATTGACACACAGGTCCATTTTCCAAAGTTAGGCTCCCAACTGAGGTTATGAGTCAGAAACTCAAGTATGCAATGCCTGTCATTACTCAATGTTTGAAGTAACAGTTGGAATATCGTGTAGAGTACATTCTCCAGGTTCTGATGTACAAACACTTCAAAAAGCTAGAAATAAAGTTACTACTTGTGGTATTGGTAACCATGAAGCTAACTGGATTGTTGTAGAAACTCAACTGGGTCACTAAATCTTTTGGAAAGTGAACCTGCCGTCTGCTCCCAGTCTGAGCCTACATCTGACTCCAATCCCATGTCAAGATGGCTGGCATTTAACTGCCCTCTGAGGAGCCACACCATTACATAAAACCACTACAAAGTGCAATGGTTCAAGAAGGCATCTTAACATCTCCTACTCATGGTAAATTAGGGATGAGTGATAAATGCCGACCTTGCCAGCGACGCTCACATCCCAAGGATGAATTTAAAAAGAGAACGCAGGTTTATGATCAATAACAAAAGAACAGAGGAGTGATGAGGAGAATTTGTGAGTGAGTTATGATCCAGAAGGCAGCTTGAAAGAGTGGTGAAAGCAGAATCGATAGCAACTTTCAAAATATCCCAGTGGCTTCATTGCTGACTCCTATGCAGCATCATGGACATTTTCTCATTATTAACGGTGCTACATAAATCCAAGCTCTTGTCATTTGTCTCTTGGTCCCAGGGCCCCCTCGGCTCAGTATGTATCCACCAGCTCCATTCTGGCTACCTAACCCCTGGTCCTGGCCTTGCATGATGGCAGTGGGTCTCCAAACAACAGAGGCAGCTTCTTCCAGCCACAATGACAATAGGCGGAATTCTCCCAATCTGCCCGTGGCGGGTTTTGTGAAGGGTGGGTGTGGTGAATCAGGCAGGAGCCAAAATGTCAGAAAGCCGCCGGTGTAAAATCGTGTTGCAATTCTCCCACTGGCAGGCCAAAGGTGGTCATGATGTGGAGATGCCAGCGTTGAACTGGGGTAAACACAGTAAGAAGTTTAGCAACACCAGGTTGAAGTCCAACAGGTTTGTTTGGTAGCAAAAGCCACAAGCTTTCAGAGCCTTAAGCTCCTTCTTCAGGTGAGTGAATTCTGTTCACAAACAGGGCATATAAAGACACAAACTCAATTTACAGAATAATGGTTGGAATGCGAATACTTACAGCTAATCAAGTCTTAAAGGTACAAACAATGTGAGTTGAGAGAGCATTAAGACAGGTTAAAGAGATGTGTATTGTCTCCAGACAGGACAGCCAGTGAGACTCTGCAGGTCCAGGCAAGCTGTGGGGATTACAGATAGTGTGACATGAACCCAATATCCCGGTTGAGGCCGTCCTCATGTGTGCGGAACTTGGCTATCAGTTTCTGCTCAGCGACTCTGCGCTGTCGTGTGTCATGAAGGCCGCCTTGGAGAACGCTTACCCGAATATCAGAGGCCGAATGCCCATGACCGCTGACGTGCTCCCCAACAGGAAGAGAACAGTCTTGCCTGGTGATTGTCGAGCGGTGTTCATTCATTGTTGGAGATCTCTACTGCCTCCCGAAGATACACAAGGCAAACACACCCGGCCGTCCCATTGTATGGGGCAATGGGACCCTGTGCGAGAACCTCTCCGGCTATGTCGAGGGCATCCTGAAACCCATTGTACAAAGAACCCCCAGCTTTTGTCACGACACTACGGACTTCCTACAGAAACACGGCACACATGGAGCAGTTGAACCAGGAGCACTCCTCGTCACAATGGATGTCTCGGCACTCTACACCAGCATCCCCCACGATGATGGCATTGCTGCAACGGCCTCAGTGCACAGCGCCAACAACTGCCAATTTCCAGATGCAATTTTACAACTCATCTGCTTCATCCTGGACCACAATGTCTTCACCTTCAACAACCAGTTCTTCATCCAGACACACGGAACAGCCATGGGGACAAAATTCGCACCTCAATATGCCAACATCTTCATGCACAGGTTCGAACAAGACTTCTTCACCCCACAGGACCTTCAACCGATGCTATACACTAGATACATCGATGACATTTTCTTCCTTTGGACTCATGGTGAACAATCACTGAAACAACTATACGATGACATCATCAAGTTCCATCCCACCATCAGACTCACCATGGACTACTCTCCGGAATCGGTTGCAATCTTGGACACACGCATCTCCATTAAGGACGGTCACCTCAGCACCTCACTATACCGCAAGCCCACGGATAACCTCACGATGCTCCACCTCTCCAGCTTCCACCCTAAACACGTTAAAGAAGCCATCCCCTATGGACAAGCTCTCCGTATACACAGGATCTGCTCAGATGAGGAGGATCGCAACAGACACCTCCAGACGCTGAAAGATGTCCTCATAAGAACAGGAAGAACGCGCCACAGAAAAAAACCGCACCGACCTCCTCAGAAGACAAACACGGGACATGGGGACACATCGTCCAGTATTTCCCCGGAGCGGAGAAGCTATGGCATCGCCTCCGGAGCCTTCAACAAGTCATTGATGAAGACGAACATCTCGCCAAGGCCATCCCCACACCCCCAATTCTTGCCTTCAAACAACTGCACAACCTCAAACAGACCATTGTCCGCAGCAAACTACCCAGCCTTCAGGAGAACAGTGACCACGACACCACACAACCCTGCCACAGCAACCTCTGCAAGACGTGCCGGATCATCGACACAGAGGCCATCATCTCACGTGAGAACACCATCCACCAGGTACACGGTACATACTCTTGCAACTCGACCAACGTTGTCTACCTGATACGCTGCAGGAAAGGATGTCCCGAGGCATGGTACATTGGGAAAACCATGCAGACGCTGCGACAATGGATGAATGAACACCATTCGACAATCACCAGACAAGACTGTTCTCTTCCTGTTGGGGAGCACTTCAGCGGTCATGGGAATTCGGCCTCTGATATTCAGGTAAGCGTTCTCCAAGGCGGCCTTCACGACACACGACGGCGCAGAGTCGCTCAGCAGAAACTGATAGCCAAGTTCCGCACACATGAGGACAGCCTCAACCGAGATATTGGGTTCATGTCACACTATCTGTAATCCCCACAACTTGCCTGGACCTGCAGAGTCTCACTGGCTGTCCTGTCTGGAGACAATACACATCTCTTTAACCTGTCTTAATGCTCTCTCCACTCACATTGTTTGTACCTTTAAGACTTGATTAGTTGTAAGTGTTCGCATTCCAACCATTATTCTGTAAATTGAGTTTGTGTCTTTATATGCCCCGTTTGTGAATAGAATTCCCACTCACCTGAAGAAGGAGCAGCGCTCCGAAAGCTTGTGTGGCTTTTGCTCCCAAATAAACCTGTTGGACTTTAACCTGGTGTTGTTAAACTTCTTACTGAGGCTGATGGTGGTCATTCTTCCCACTGGCAGGTGGCACAAACGCCATTTGTGTTTATTTGCATCTCATGAATGCTCATTCAAACAGCAGGCCCCTGGCATCCTGTCAGGCCTTTCAATCTGGCATCACACCAGTGGGAAATCACATTGACCAATGGTCAAAGCCCATTGCTAAAGATTGACGTGCACAAGATGGTCCTCAGCTCACCAGAGACTTTGAGGTGAGTGCAATAATTTGCTGCACTGCTTCTGATATGCTCACTGTTCACTACTCTGCTAGGGCAGACCCTCTAAGGTGGACATCCCACAGCACTGTTTGAAAAAGAGGCCAAGTCAAGCATATCAAAATTGTGCAGAAGGATGGAGAGAGGATTTACAGAAAAATGGCAGGTTGAGGGACTTGAGTTGTGTGGAGAGATTACAGTAACTGGCTGTGGAGCAGAGAAGGCACCATCTTTGAAAAGGGGAAATATGCAGGGCTGTGGTGTAAGAGCAAGGTGTGATGTTCCAAATGGTCTCCTCCTGTGCTGTGTGTACATGTGATAGCTATAGTACTGCATGATTCAATGATAACTGCAGGGCAGTATTCCCTTTGTTATGACTCCAGTTGATGTTATAACTGGACGGGAAGATCCCAGAATGGAACCCTGGCTCAAAAGACTGTAATGGTTATTTCTTTACAAGTATGGAGGAACAGAGCCACAGGACCGCTAATTAGTTTTAACAAAAAACATTTACTAAACATGAAAGAAATGGATTATAATACAATACTCCTTCACTCCCTCCTTAGCTTAGCAAATACACAAAGGTTTTAAGATTAACACAGATAATAAAGTTTATTTGAAGCTCCAATGGTTTACTTATCACAAAAAAAATGCTTTTTTAAAGCACACAAATTGACTGTGGTCGAATATACACTCTGCTCTGAATCCAAGTTAGTGTCTGTGGATTTCTCCTCAGAATCTCCCCAGATGATTGCCACAGTCCAAAGATGTGCGGGTTAGGTTGATTGGCCATGCTAAAATTGCCCTTAGTGTCCTGAGATGCGTAGGTTAGAGGGATTAGTGGGTAAATATGTGGGGGTAGGGCCTGGGTGGGATTGTGGTCGGTGCAGACTCGATGGGCCGAATGGCCTCTTTCTGTACTGTGGGGATTCTATGAGAGTTTCCAAACTCCACTCCCAAAACCATGCTTGAAAATCTTCTCTCTTAGTAATACTTTCCATGAGCAGGTTGCATTCCGAATTCCACTCCACATTTCCAAAGGACTCTTTTAAACAGAGCTGCCGCTCCATTCCAGGATTTTGCACCAACCCCTTTAGGATTTCTTTGTCTTGACTGCTTTTACACACAAATTACAATATTCTGCCACCGATTGCTCCACAATTATTTCAATTAATGTCTCACAAACTGTAGTAAGATATCACAAACCTTAGAACCACTTCAGATATCTTTCTGACTTCTCATGAGCTAGCTCCTTTTCAGTTCTGTGACTTGAAATGGAACTGGCCTGTTCCCAGTTCCTCTTTGTTCCTTTAACCTCAGCTCCCTGGAAACTCCTCTTCATTTCTCTAGTTTCCTCAAGCAGCAGTCCTTTAGATTTCTGGCACTGACTTTCTTAACCATTACTCCATTGTATGGCTTTTTTTCTAACAAAGCTGAGAGCGATGTTCCCTCTCTAGCTTTCTGAGGTGGGGTATCCTCTTTGAGGGGGGCTGGAATTCCCACCCTCCACTCATTAAGGCCTCCCATGCATATTAAAAGACAGAGTTGGCTAAAGCAGACTGGGAAAATAGGTTAAAAGGTAAGAAATAGAGAAGCAATGGAAGGCATTTGAGGAGATAGTTCATAACTCTCAAAAAAGATATATTCCACTGAGGAAGAAAGGCTATCAGAAGGATGCACAATGTGCGGTTAGCTAAGGAAGTTAAGGATGGCATCAAACTGGAAGAAAAGATAGGATGCGGAGAGTAGTGGTGAGCTAGAAGATTGGGAAAACTTTTGAAACCAGCAAAGGTTGAGGAAGAAAATAATAAAGAGGGAGAAATTGGAAAATGAGAGTAAACTAGCAAGAAATATAAAACATACAATAAAAGATTCTGCACGAATGTAAAAGGATAAGTGAGCAGGGGTGACACTAGGGAATTACTAATGGGAAATGAAGAAATGGCAGAGGCTTTAAACAAGTAGTCTGTATCTATCTTCAGAGTGGAAGACACAAAAAACATCCCAAGAATAGCAGAAAAGCAGTGGGCAAAAGAGAGACAGGAACTTGAAATAATCACCATCACTCGAGAAAGTGGACTAGGAAATCTAATGTCACTAAAAGCCGACAAATCCCCTGCATCTGATGGCCTGCATCCAATGGTCTTAAATGAAAGGCTGCATTGGTTGTAATTTTCCAAAGGTCCCAGTAGATAGGATAATCACTAATGTAACACAACTATTCAGGAAAGGAGGGAGACAAAAAGCAGGAAACTATAAGCCAATTAGTCTAATATCTATCATGGAAAAATAATTGAATCCATCATTAAGAAGGTAGCGGCAGGACATTTAGAAAATCATAACACAAGCAGAGTCAACATGGTTTTGAGAAAGGGAAATTATGTTTGAAAAATCTATTGCAATTCTTTGAGGATTAACAAGCAGGGTGGATAAAGGGGAACCAGTAGATGTGGTGTATTTGGATTTCCAAAAGTCATCCAAAAAATGCCACATAAAAGTTTTCTGCAAAAGATAAGAGTTCATGGCATTGGGTTTGATATATTAGCGTAGCTGGAGGACTGGTTAACTGACAGGAAATAGAGTCGAGATGAGTGGCTCATTTTCAGATTGGCAAACTGTCACTAAATAATGTACAGTAAGAAGTCTCACAACACCAGGTTAAAGTCCAACAGGTTTATTTGGTAGCAAATACTATGGTATTTGCTACCAAATAAACCTGTTGGACTTTAACCTGGTGTTGTGAGACTTCTTACTGTGCTTAACCCAGTCCAACGCCGGCATCTCCACATCACAAAATAATGTTGCAGGGATCAGTACTCTGGCCCCAACTATTTAGATCTATATTAATGTCTTGGATGTATTACAGCCAACCTTTCTTACTATATAAAGATAGGTAGGAAAGCAAGCTGTGAAGCGGTTACAGAGCCTGCGATGGGATATAGGTTGGTTAAGTGAGTGGGCAAAAAATGGCAGATGGAGTATGATGTGAGATTGTCCACTTTGGCAGAAAGAATAAAAAAGCAGAATAATGGGCGAGATTCTCCAGCCTCCCAACTGTGTGTTTCCCGCCAGCGGGAGGTGGCGTGTTGTTTGCTGGCGGTGGGATCAATCCCGCCGCTGTCAATGGGGATTTCCATCAATGTCACCCTACACCAGCCGCAGGCGGGAATGTGCTGCTGGCGGGACCAGAGAATCCCATGGCATGAAAGGCTCGAGAATTCCAGCCCAGTCTACAGAATGCTGCAGTGCAGAGGGATCTGGATGTCCTTGAACATGAATTACTAAAGGTCAGTTTGAAGGTACAGCAAGTAATTAGGAAGCCAAATAGGATGCCTAATTTAACGGGATTTAAATTACCAATTACCAGCCATTAATACCTGTGGTGAATTTACTCTGTATCTGCCACTCAAACTGAGCAAATTCACACTATTTCAATGGTGACCCAGGCAGCAAGTTGTCATTGTTGTGAAGTTAACAATGGTAGTTCCGCTTACACTAGAAATCCATGTTTAACCATGCATCTGATCCACACCTGAAATCACTTTGTCTCATAAGTAACAATGAATGATATTAATGATATCATCACTTACTTTGACAGCACATTCCGGCTCAGTATAATGAAAGGGGCAACACTTCCTGCATTTCTTTACTGTGAGAGTGAAAAGTCACATATGCCTTTAATCATAACAACTGGTGACACAAAATTCACAAAACCATAACTTTAAAACAAATGAGGGAATGTTTGCCAAGCAATTTTTCACACTCCTTCTTTCTTGATGAAGACAGTGGGTTGTTTAACTTAACCACAGCTGCATGGCTAATCCTTTTGTCTGAATTCAGATTGATATAAGCGATTAAATTTGCATCTCATTATTTACAAAATAATCCTGACTGAAAGGCATTCGAGGCAAGGTATTGTCTCATTGTCATTGTGAGCTGCAAGGATCGAATTTCACGGTATCTTGGTGCCTTCATTAATGTAAACTGTTTTCAGCTCTTTCCATCGTTACTGCCCAGGTTTGCTTTATTATTGACAATGAAACGTTGCAGCAATACTCTCTCAGGATGACTGACCTCTAACCCTAATCTTATATAAAATTACTCACTGTAACATCTGTCTCATACTTTAAAGATTTCACTCCTCTCAAAACATGCGAAAAAAAACTATTTGGATTCCTAGTATTCCTCAGCTTTTGCTTAATCCCCATATTTTATTTCGAATATATAACCAAAAGCACACAATTAGGAACCATAAGACCATAAGATATAGGGGCAGAGTTAGGCCATTCGGCCCATCGGGTTTGCTCCGTGATTCAACCATGGCTGATATGTTTCTCAACCCCATTCTCTCGCCTTTTCCCCGTAACCTTTGTTCCCCTTAGCAATCAAGAACCTATCTATCTCTGTCGTAAATACACTCAATGACCTGACCTCCACAGCCTTCTGCAGCAGTGAATTCCATAGATTCACCACCCGCTGGCTGAAGAAATTCCTCCTCATCTCAGTTCTCAAGGGCCACCCCATACCCATGTCCGAGATCTCTACACTCCTTAAACTCTGGCCTCCCACTCTCTTCACCTCACCATTGGTGGCTGTGCCTTCCGTCTCATGGCCTTAAACACTGAATTCCATCCCTAAACCTCTCTACCTTGTCACCTCTCCCCTCCTTTAAGATACTCCTCTAAACCTACCTCATATGTTCTAATATCACCTTTTGGCTCAGTAGCATTTGACTGTTTGACTGGACTCCTGTACTTTGGGATGTTTCACTACATTAAAGATGTTGTATAAATGCAAACTGGTCTAGGAATAAGGAGTCACCAGCCGTCAGCCAAACCCTACAATCAATAGCACACATAATTCATTAGATTTATCTTTCTTTACTCACTCTTCTCATTGGGCAAATTATTGAATAAAATAAAAATAGGAGGTAGCTAAATAAAGGGTTGCGAAACCCACAAATGGCACCATCCCAGTGCACTATTTTCACAGTGATAGCTTGGGAATTGGCTAGCTGCCTACTCCTTGCTCAGTGCTGGCTGGCTCAGCAGAGTTCCAGATCACATCCAACCTCGAAAATGCCACAGAATACAAGAGGTATTCTGTGAGCACTGTGTAAAAAAAAAAGTCTTTTTTATGAACTGGATTCAGCACAAAAACTATTTCATATTTATAGGAATACAAAAGATCACATATTTACCTCATGTTGTATTACAAAAGTGCATTTTTAATAGAATGTTCAATTTACTTTCAAAAGAAGCACTGGAATAAATGGATATAGCAATTGCATGTGCCACTATTTACATTACTAAATCATCAGATTCTAACATGTATAGATATATATTTGATTTTATTTCCCTGCGTGCTGCTTAGCAACGCTCTCAGTCACCATCACTCCTGAACTCACGCCATGCACTATGCCAACTCCAGGCACACACTGTTTTCTCCCTCACCCCCTTATCCTTTTAATCTCTTACCCCCCTCACTCTCTCACCCCCTCATCAATGTCTGGAAGAGGTTCCAATTCTTCACAGATCGTTTTAAAAATAAACCTTATGATTAAGGGGAGGAGGCGAGAGAGAGATATAGCAATAGAAACAGAAACAGATAGATACAATGATAGATAGAAAGATGATAGGCAGATGAAGAGAAAGACAGATTATACAGAAACAGATAGACACAATGATAGATAGAAAGATGATAGATAGAGAGAAAGACAGAGTAAACAGAAACAAATGGGTACAATGATAGATAGAAAGATAATATACAGATGGAGAGAAAGACAGACAATAGGAAGAGGAATAATTGAGAAATAGGGATAATAGATAAGATATAGATAGATGATAGAAAATGTAGATAATAGAGGAACGGATACAGATAAAGGGAGAATTCCTTGGGTCATACAGACTTGTCTCACCATCTCACTCAGATGCTATCTCTTGCTGTGTTGCTCTGTGTAGCACTCACCTCTTGCAGGCTGCTCCTGCCCTGTCTGAGGGCTCCAACTTCAGCCTCAGCTTGGGGTTCAGGCCTGACAGCTCGATGCGCCCTGGTGCTGCTGCTCAGGGGTTGGGGATGTGGTTTGTTGTCCTGCCACAAGTAGTAAAACATGCCCAGGATCCAGGCGACAGTCAGCAGAGCGGCAGCATTGACCCGGACCCTCCTCATGCTGCAAGGATGGACAGGGGAAGGGGGGGGGGGGGGGTTTGGTGCTGGATGGATTTACGGGGGGTTGTTGCTAGGCAGATTCCGGTCTGTATCCCTGTCTACCTCCAGCCCGCTACTCCCTCTGATCTTCCCCCCAACAACTCACTCCCCTTCAGCCCAGCAGCACGCTGCTCACAGAGCACCGGTAACCGCGGGGTCCTAAAGCACGCCGCACTCGCTCAGTCCCCCTCCTGTTCTCCCTCTCTTCCCCCACCCCCCCCCCCTGCTCTCCCTTTGTCTCCCTCCTCCTCTCTCTCAGTCCCCCTCCTGCTCTCCATCAGTCCCCCTCCTGCTCTCCCTCTGTTCCCCCCCACCCCACCCCCCTGCTCTCCCTCTGTCTCCCTCCTCCTTTCTCTCAGTCCCCCTCCTGCTCTCCCTGTGTCACCCCCTCCCCCCGCCCGATCTCCCTCTGTCTCCCTCCTCCTCTCTCAGTCCCTCTCCTGCTGTCCATCAGTCCCCCTCCTGTTCCAAACTGTTCAATTCCCACTTAATTCATAATCTGCTCAGAGTAACTCAGCAGACAGCAATCCTGATCTTGGGAATATGATCTCATCATTTCCCACTCATTCTGTTGCCCTCAATTCTCCAATCCATTCCTCTCCATCCTTCTCTCTCCATTCCAATCCATATCACTCTCCATTCCACAGCCCATCAATTCATCTGTATCCCCATTCCATAGCCCACCCTCTTCTGCATCCCCGTTCCATAGCCCACTTGTTCCTCTGCACCCACTCCTCTGTACCTCACTCCATGGCCCACCCACTCCTCCGTACCCTACTCCTTAGCCCACTCACTCCTCTGCACCACCACTCCATACTCCACCTACTCCTCTGTACCCCACTCCATATCCCACCCACTCCTCCATACCCCACTCCATGGCCCACCCACTCCTCCATACCCCCATTCCATACCCACCCACTCCTCTGTACCCCACTGCATGGCCCACCCATTCTTCCGTACTCCCTCCATGGCCCACCACTCCTTCATAACCCCACTACACACCCCACCCACTCCACTGTACCCCACTCCATGGCTCACCCACTCCTCCGTACCCCCCCCATGGCCCACCCACTCCTCCATACTCCACTCCATGGCCTACCCACTCCTCTGTACCCCCACTCCATAGCCCACCCACTCCTCCACACCCCACTCCATACCCCATCCATTTCTCTGTGCCTCTGCTCCATTTCTCACTCATCCCCCTAAGTTTGGGGGGGGGGGGCAACCATATCTGAGATTGGCATATTTGGCTCTGATCACCAGAATACCTATGAGTCAGTATGGTGGCACAGTGGTTAGCACTGTTGCCTCACAGCGCCAGGGACCCGGGTTCAATCCCAGCCTCAGGTGACTGTCTGTGTGGAGTTTGCACATTCTCTCCACGTCTCCATGCATGGGTTTCCTCCAGGTGCTGCGGTTTCCTCTCACATTTCAAAGATGTGCAGGTTAGATGGATTGGCCATGCTAAATTGCCCCTTAGGTTCCCAAGATGTGCAGGTTAGATGGATTAGCCATGCGAAACACGTGGGATAGGGCAAGTATCTTATCTGTGTAGGATACTCTGTTGGAGGGTCAGTGCACTGTAGGTTATGATATGATTCTATGAGGCTGATTGATTCAATTCCAGGTTCCCATTATTAACTGGGCTATGAAAGTGTGGTGAACCATAGATGGTTACCACTATGGGTACTTGTACATATGTTACTCTTGTTACTGTTGGGGTTAGGGTTGGGGTGTTCCACCTGTTAGCATTGTTCTGTGGTACACTCCGTTTGGCTCCGCCTTCATACAGGAGTATAAAGGTCACTGCTACGTCCTAGTAGCCCTTAGTCTGGGATAGTATTGTTAAGCAGTATGCTCTATTCTTGTTGTGAATAAAAGCCTTTATTCCCGGGTACGTCCTAGCCTCCCGAGTGAATTAATCGCGCATCAGAAAGAGGACCGGTTGGACTTTTAAACACTGTTCTGTAACTGGGAGTTATATATTTAGGCTGTGGTTATACTGCAGTTATTGTTTGACATCAAATTCAGCTGAGAATTATGGAAGCCTCTGTGCTCTTCTCAAACAATGAAGATCGTACACGCTACTGAAAGATTCCATCTGTCCAACTGTTGGGACGGACACATTGGAAAGGGCCTTTGCACCAGACAAGAGTCAGATTGATGAAGTGAGACAGCTCTCCTAGGAACTCATATGAATGTACGGCAGTTGAGGTCTGGTTTCTTGAACCATACTGCATTCCTCTCATCCAAACACACTTGGTATTTCAAAAATATGTATGCCCTATACTTGCTTCTCATTCCTTGATTTTATTTAGAACAGGTGTTTTTGATATAACAGCAAACAACAGATATCTGCAGTGATACTGAATTAATTCCTTTGGATATAGAAGCTTGAGGGAAAATCTGTTCAAGGTATTTAAAATAGTGAAGGGTTTATTAAGATGGATACAGACAAACTATTTCCTCTGGCGGGGGGAATCCAGAGCAAGGAGACACACTCTTAAAATTGAAAGCTAAACTGTTCAAGAAAGAAATCAAGATAGTGATAGAGGAGTCTGGGGTATTGGCTGCAAGGTGTAACTCTGTCAGGCTGTTTCTTGGCTAGACTGTGGATCATCTCTCTCCGTTTTGGTCTCTAGATGTTAGTGAGGAGGACTTTGCCAAGTCGACTGGGCCTTTGTTATTTCTGATGTTAAGGTCAATCGATGTCAGGTTGTTCAATGGGTTTTATTTTCTGTAGAAGCTTAATACAACTGAGTGGCCCACTCGATTGAGGGTAGTTAAGAGTCAACCACCTTGTTGTAGTCTGGAGTCACATGTAAACCAGGGCAGGGAAGAATGGCAGAATTAATTCCCTAAAGGATATTAGTGAACCAGGTGGGGGTTTTTTTAACGACAATTTGATAGTATCATGATCACCATTTTGGAGACTTGCTTTTCACTCCAGAGTTATTTAAAACACTGAATTCAAATTCATAAACTGCTATGATGGGACTTGAAATCCAAATTCACCGAGTTTACAATGCTACCTTAGCTGATCAATTCAGACAGGTGACCAAAAGCCTGATCTAAGAGATGGGTTTAAACATGAAGAGAGAGGCAGAGAGGTTTGGAGAGGGCATTCTGGAACTTAGGACCTAGAAAACTGCAGGCACAGCCAACAAGGGAAAGGCAAGGATCGTGGAGATGCATCAGAGCCAGAGTTGAAGGAACACAAAGTACTTGGAGTGTTATAAAAGTGTTTGTCAGTCTCTGTAAAGATAAGTACTCTTCTGAAAGTCATTAGTGTCTATAAAAATCATTGACTCCCCTCTGCACTATTTAAAGTCAAACTTCCTCCTTGAAGCAACCCGCCAGTATTCCCTCTCATTCACTCTCACAGATCTGCATCAGACTCAATCTACCCAGCATCCACAGCTTCCCTCTGCTTGTAGGTCCATATGGCAGCTGTTAAACACACATTAAAGTGTCTATTTAATAATTACAAGTCTCATTCCAGTTGTATAACAATCAGAGGATTGTCAGGTAAACTTTGTAGCAATATGAACGAGCTGAGGAAAATGGATTACTGGCAGTATTAATTCATCAGACAATCTGTTCGGGGATACAACAAATGTACATAATCTTTTTTAGAGCAACAAAGACAATTCATTAAAATGATAGTTTATAGGATATCTGACATGGTTCAGTTGATAGCACCCCTTCACCCAAGTCAGAAGTCCCACATAATCCAGGCTGACACTCCAGTTCAGTACTAAGGGAGTGCTGCACTGTCAGAGGTGATGTTGTTTGAAAGAAACACCCCAATACACAACTTTGCAGAGCAGGAGTTCTTGTTGGCATTCTTCAATCAACATCACTAAACAACAAATTATCCAGTTATTACTGTTTGTGGGACCTAACTTTCCACAAATTTTCTGCTGTATTTCATTGGCTCTAAAGCCCTTGGGAGGTTCTACAGAAACAGAATATAGAATGAAAAATGGGATTTCTTTTAATTGACCAAACTCAACTCACTGGTTATAGTGAACTGTCAACAATTTTACCTGAAAATCTTAATCATTTTCAGGAGTTAAGTTTAAAAATGACATACGAGTCCATTTAAGCTGCAATTGATTTAATACGAGCAATTCTCTTGAGGAAATTGAGTTTCAGAATGGCCTCCATAATGATCTAGCGTGAAATCTGAACCTTAAAACGTGCTGTGGGGTTTGTCAGTCGCCTGTTTGCCAACTAATGATGTTATAAGATACCCAGTTCCTTCAAGGCACGCTGTATTAAAAGATGGAGTAAATATTCAGCAGGGAATCATCAAATCCTACAGCACAGAAGGAGACTGTTTTTGTAGGATTTGGACTCAATACTAAACCCAATAGTAAGAAAGTCCTTGTGGAGGAATAACCTTAGTGTCAAAAATGGCAATCACTAATTTAGAAGGTGGAAAAAAACAAGACTTATTGAACAACAAGCCATGGCCCAATTAACAAGTTCAACAAATGACATAGTGGTTAGCACTGCTGCCTCACAGCGCGAGGGACCCGGATTCGATTCCCGGCTTGGGTCACTGTCTGTGCGGAGTTCGTACATTCTCCTTGTGTCTGCGTGGGTTTCCTCCGGGTGCTTCGGTTTTCTCCCACAGTTCAAAGATGCACGGGTTAGGTTGATTGGGTACGCTAAATTGCCCCTTAGTGTCAGGTGGATTAACAGGGTAAATATGTAGAGTTATGGGGATAGGGCCTGGGTGGGATTGTTGTCGGTGCAAACTCGATGGGCCAAATGGCCTGCACTGTAGAGATTTCTATGAAATGTCTAGCTGTCTTTTCATAGATTCTGGGATCTCTGGGGTCTTTTCTTCTCATTTTACTGAATCTGGTCATTCCCTGTCAGGCAAAGGAAATTTATATGGGCAGCACGGTGGCAAGCATTGCTGCTTCACAGTGCCAGGGACCCAGGTTCAATTCCGGTCTTGGGTGACTATCTGTGTGGAGTTTGCACATTCTCCCCATGTCTGCGTGGGTTTCCACTGGATGCTCCAGTATCTTCCCACAGTCCAAAGATGTGCAGGTTAGGTGGATTGGCCATGCTAAATTGCCCCTTAGTGTCAGGGGGGCTAGCTAGGGTAAATACATGGGGTTATGGGGATAGAGCCTGGGTGGGGTTGTGGTCAGTGCAGACTCGATGGACCAAATGGCCTCCTTCTGCACTGTAGGATTCTATGATTCAATGACTCACAATATCCTTTGGGATTTTAACTTTCTCAATTTAACTCTAACGTAGGTATAAGCCCCTTTGCAGCTTTAAGACCTCAGCTCTAGTTTCCCAGTCCAACTGTTGAAGCTTTCCGTCCACCGTAACGATCTGAAGCTGCACATTTCACAGCTGCTTGCTGAATGTTACTTTCTCTCTCACATTTGAGAGGAGCTTCTTCACAAAGTTTATTCACTTTCTCTTAAGGCAACTGCCTTTAACCTTAATACTGGATTCTACTACTGATCCCTATACTGAATTACATACAAACATACAAATTAGGAGCAGGAGTAGGCCACTTAGACCCTCTGTCATTCAATAAGATCATGGCTGATCTGGTTGTAACTTCAACTTCATATTCCTGCTTACCCCAATAAACCCACAGCCCAAAGATGTGCAGGTTAGGTGGATTGGCTGTGCTAAATTGCCTCTTAGAACCCCAAGACGTGTAGTTTGGGGAGGGTTATGCAGGAAGGTAAATCATGGAATCATAGAATTCCTACAGTGCAGAACGAGGCCATTCAGTCCATCGAGTCTGCACCGACCACAATCCCACCCAGCACCTATCCCCCTAGCCCCACATATTTACCCTGTTAGTCCCCCTGACTCAATGAAAATTTACAATGGCCAATCAACCTATCCCGCACATCTTTGGACTGTGGGAGGAAACCAGAGCACCCGGAGGAAACCCACGCAGACACGAGGAGAATGTGCAAACTCTACATAGACGGTGACCCAAGCTGGGAATCGAACCCAGGTCCCTGGTGCTGTGAGGCAGCAGTGCTAACCACTGTGCCACTATGCCACCCTGTGCCACCATGGGCTTACGGGAATGGGGGAGGGGGATGTAGGCCCCTCATTCCTGCCTACCCCCAGCATCCTTTGCTTATCTAGAATCTCTCTCTGCCTTAAAAATATTCAAGGACTCTGTTCCCACCGTCTTTTGGGGAAGAGAGTTCCCAACACTCATGATCTTCTGAGGGAAAAACATCTTCTTATCTGTCTTAAATGGGCAATATTTATAGCAATTCTCAACATGTGACAATTACATTTGTCACTTTGGGATTCTTATGGCAATCCCCAACCTATGAGAATTACCTGTCCACTGGCAGTGTCCTACTCAATGCTAGCTTCCCAGAAAGTTGTCTACACTTAACTCTTCTCTCTGACAAATGCCCCCAGCAAGTGTCCTCTGATAAATGCTATCCCCTGGCTAGTGCAAACACACTAGTGATGTTCCTCTATTTTTATACCCTTTTTGCAGGTGATGTTTACAACATTCAGCCCAAGTCTGTGCACTTGTGTCAAACAACTGCACCTCTGACAGTGCAGCACTCCCTCAGTACTGAATTGGAGTGTAAGTCTGGATTATATGAGACTTGAACTCAAATTTCTGACTCGGGTAAAGGGTCATCAGCTGAACCATGGCCAATATATTCTGTACTATTTACTGCCAGTTTAATCAATTGTTGCTCTAAAATAGATGATGTTCATTGCATCCCTGAACAGATTGGTCAATGGATTACAATCAGCAGTAATCCATTTTCTTCAGCAGGCTTATAGCACTATAAAGTTTTGTCCGACAATCCTCTGACTTGTACAACAGGAATTAGGCTCATAATTATTAAATACCCATTTTAACTAATAACCTCTAACCAAATATTTGCAATTCTTGACCAATGGGAAGAGTGCTTCTCTCCTCTCTACAACAAACTGACCTTAACTTGTACATTTTTGACAGGAATCGCAGATATTTCTAGATGGAAGAGGAAGTGGAAGCGAAGTCTGGAAATATTTATAAGGCAGCACTCCCTCAGTATTGAAGCGTCAGCTTGGCTTTTGTCTTCAAATCTCTGGAAATAGGACTTGAACCTGCAATCTTCTGATTTAGGGGTAAGAGGACTACACACTTATGACAGCTGACACCTTGAAGCATTTTGATGAGGTAATCTCTCATGCAAGATAATAATTTTCTTCTGTTTTATTTACAATCAATTTCCTGCTGAATTGTTAATTTTCTTTCAACTTTGCCCTTTTCACATATTGCTCCTCACCTGTGGCAGGTGATTTGTCGCTGGGCCCTTTCCTTTGTACCTGACTGCAGCTGGTACAGCCCCCTATTGTATTCCTAGTCTCATTGTGTAGATAGAATAGTCATGATGTGGAGATGCCGGAATTGGACTGGGGTAAACATAGTAAGAAGTTTAACAACACCAGGTTAAAGTCCAACAGGTTCATTTGGTAGCAAATGCCACTAGCTTTCGGAGCGCTGCCCCTTCGTCAGGTGGAGTGGAGATATGCTCACAAACAGGGCATACAGAGACACAAACTCAATTTACAGAATAATGATTGGAATGCAGTCTTTACAGATAATCAAGTCTTAAAGGTACAAATAATGTGAGTGGAGAGAGCATTAAGCACAGGTTAAAGAGATGTGTATTGTCTCCAGGCAGGACAGCCAGTGAGATTCTGCAAGTCCAGGCAAGCTGTGGGGATTACAGATAGTGTGACATGACCCTAATATCCCGGTTGAGGCCGTCCTCATGTGTGCGGAACTTGGCTATCAGTTTCTGCTCAGCGACTGCGCTGTCGTGTGTCGTGAAGGCCGCCTTGGAGAACGCTTACGCAAAGATCAGAGGCTGAATGCTCGTGACCGCTGAAGTGTTCCCCAACAGGAAGAGAACAGTCTTGCCTGGTGATTGTCGAGCGGTGTTCATTTATCCGTTGTCGCAGCGTCTGCATGGTTTCCCCAATGTACCATGCCTCGGGACATCCTTTCCTGCAGTGTATCAGATAGACAACGTTGGCCGAGTTGCAAGGGTATGTACCGTGTACCTGGTGGATGGTGTTCTCACGTGAGATGATGGCATCTGTGTCGATGATCCGGCACGTCTTGCAGAGGTTGCTGTGGCAGGGTTGTGTGGTGTCGTGGTCACTGTACTCCTGAAGGCTGGGTAGTTTCCACGGTGGACAGAGTACCCTTCGTCGTCCAGTACTTCCCCAGAGCGGAGAAGCTATGGCATCTCCTCCGGAGCCTTCAACATGTCATTGATGAAGACGAACATCTCGCCAAGGCCATCCCCACACCCCCACTTCTTGCCTTCAAACAACCGCACAACCTCAAACAGACCATTGTCCGCAGCAAACTACTCAGCCTTCAGGAGTGTTATGTGTTATGTACTATGTGGTCAGCTCACTTTAACAGCAAAGATAAAGGAATGAAAATGTTGCCACACAGTGTGTCAGTTAGTGGAGCTTTATTGGATAAGTGTTGTTGCTTATTGTGCAGAATGGAAGAGAACAAAACTCTCCCAAATGTCTCTGATGATGTCACCACATAATCATGTGACACACTACACAGAGGTGCATTGGTTTACAATACATAACAAGAAGAGGTTTACTAGAATGGTTCCAGGGAGGAGAAACTTCAGTTAGGGGGATAGATTGGAGAGGTTGGGACTGTTTTCCTGGGAGAGAAGAAGGCTAAGAGGAGATTTGATGGAGGTGTTCAAAATCATGATTGGGCTGGACAGAGTAAATACAAAAAAACTGTCCCCCTTATAAAATAATCAAGAATGAGAGGGCACAGATTGAAGGTGATCTGAAAAAGAAACACATGCGATATAAGAAATAATTTTTTCACACAGCGAGTGGGTCTTGTTTGGAATGCACTGCTTGGAAGTGTGGTAGAGATAGGTTCAATTGAGACATTCAAGAAGGAATCAGATGATTATTGGAATAGAAATAATGTGCAGGGGTTTGGGGAAAAGGCAGGGGAATAACACTAAGCCATGATGCTCATTTAGAAAGCTGGTGCAGATATGATGGGCCAAATGGCCTCCTTCTGAATCATAGACTCCCTACAGTGCAGGAAGCCATTCGACCCATCGAGTCTGCACCAATTCTCCGATAGGGCCTCTTACTCAGGCCCACCCCCTGCCCTATCCCCGTAACCCCACATATTTATCCTGCTAATCCCCCAATCGGCACATCTTGGGGAGCAATTTAACACGGCCAATCCACCTAACCTGCACATCTTTGAAGTGTGAGAGGAAACTGGAGCACCCGAAGGAAACCCAAGCAGACAAGGGGTGAATGTGCCAACTCCACACAGACAGTCAACCGAGACCGGAATTGAACCCGGATCCCTGGCCCTGTGGATGCTAACCATTGTGCCACTGTAATAATTCTGTGAATATCATTGATTTCTTCATGGACCTTGCCACCTTTCGAAGGCTTCTCTTTTTGTTTATTCTGTACAGGTTTCCTGCTGAGTCACACAGCCTGAAAGTGACCCTTCATTCTGCAAAAATGGCATACAGCCATTTTGCAGAATGGGACACACAGACGGGACAATTTTCATGCCTGTGTTTCTTGCTGCCACACCAATTACAGTTAACTGAGGCAACTGATGGATGCACTTCATGCCTCCTATGCATAGGGACAGTCACCTCTCTGCTTTTGAATTTAGCATACTCCGCCGAGTCAGTCATTTTTGGGATATGGTTTTGCCTGTCAACCGGAATCACTGATCGATTTTGCTTCCTGGCCTCAGCTTGTCTGCCCAGTTAAATTGCCTTTGTTAAGATTAAATCATATCTCGGTCGGCAATGCTTCATTCAAGACTCTGATAACAATTCTGTCCCTGATTAATCAATCTTTTAAGCTGCCATATTTTCAGTTCTCTGCCAGCCTGTAAAGACTGTTTATAAATATACCAATAATTTCCCCTTGCCATCGGGGATGCTATTTAAATTTACCCCACTTGACATTGGTTTTCTTTCTCAGATTGAAGTAGGCATCTAGTGCTCTTATTATTTCATCCAGACATGGCTTTTTCTTTGTCGATCCTGTGGCTGGAATAACACCAGCACAGCTACACATTGCAGACTAGAGGCCAATCAGTTTAATTTTGGAGGTGGGGAGATCTTAGAAACAATAATTTGGGAGAAAATTAAAATAGTCACTTAGACAAAGGCAGATTAATTAAGGAAAACCAGCATGGAATTCTTGAGGTTAGTCCGTGTTTAACTAATTTGTTTGAGTTTTCTGACGATGTAACAGAAAGGCTAATGCTGTTAATGTGGTGTAAAATTCACCCAAATTGACTCTTAGTGCCCACGCCAGAGATTGGGGCGCTGTTCTTAAAGGATGCCCCTGATTTCTATTCACAGACAGACCCCTTCCCCCAACCATCAAAATGGAAAAGGCAACCTTCCACTGGACCCAGGGAGCACCCCTCACCCTGTCACAGAGAGAATGGGTCACCTGCACCCCCCATCACACGCTTAGGCATGAGGGTGACCCGACCTCCCAGCACCAGACAAAGATTCTGACATAGGGTCCCTTTAGGCTCCCCCAAGCCACCATCTAGGTCCCACCCCTTGGCCGTGTCAACCTTGCACTGGCCCCTGACATGACATCCTGATCTGGCACGTTGGACTCTGATGGGGGGGTCAAGGAGGTAAATGCTCTGCCCAGGTGCCCCTTTGCCACTGCCAGGTTGCAGAGAGAGGGTCCCCCAAGAGACATGGGAGTTGCAGGCAGGTTTCAGTGTGGGGCTATATACACTGTGCTTAGAAACAAGGAAGTAATTGCCTGGTATGAATGGGTCTTTTTCTGATTGGCAGGTAGTGACTAGTTGGGTACCGCAGAGATCTGTGCCAGGACCCCAACTGTTCACATTACATATTAATGATTTAGAAGAGGTAACTAAATGTATTGGGTGGGATTATGCCAAAAACATTCTAAGTACCAAATTCACGTAAAAACTGGAGTAAATCCCGCTGGTTTTTTCAGCGGGATTTTCAAAATGAATTTCCCACACTCTAATACACCCTGCAATGCACAGTGCGAATCTCACAAAAAATCAGGGGGCAGGGCCTATTCCCACTGAAAAGGCCGGCAGCCATAGCGCTGAGCGGGCCACTGCGCATGCACTGATGAGATCAGCACATGCGCAGTAGCCCTGCACTGCTGGCCTCCCGATCGCTGACTGTGCGACCCTTCCCCCATCCACCCCCATGCCCTGAACACTGGACTCCCGGACATGTCTGGGCCAGCCCCGACCCCCAACCTCCCTCACCTCAATGGCCAGCCCCGAACACTCCCTCTGATCTTAGTGCAGAGTGGCACCCTCCACCCACCTCCCCACAGAGACCCCACCCCCTTGGCACCGCCTGATGGGCAGTGCTAAGGTGCCCCCTGGGCATTGCCACATTGCCCCTTGGGCAGTGCCCGAGGGTCAGGCTGGCAATGCCCAGGGGGCATCCCCTTACCCCCAACCCCCTGGGGGGCCTCCATGGCCCCTCTTCACTCCAGCAGGGTCAGGCTGCCAGCTCCCCACTAGTGGGAATCTGTTGTAAACACCACTGAAGTGAAACACTCTTGGCAGGGGGAGGGGGTGTGGGAAATTACCAGCAGGTATAGATGTTTCAGCAAGTGTAGGGAAGCTGGCAAAAGAGATGGAGGAGTAGCATTGTTAATCAAGGATAGTTTAACGGCTGCGGAAAGGTACTTCAGGGGGGATCTGCAAACTGAGGTAATATGGGCTGAAGTTAGAAATAGTAAAGGAGTGGTCACGTTGTTAGGAGTTTACTATAGACCCCCAAATAGTAATAGAGATGTGGAGGAAGAAATTGCTAAGCAGATTATGGATAGGTGTGAGGGTCACAGGGTAGTTGTCATGGAGGACTTTAACTTTCCGACTATTGATTGGAACCTTTGTAGGTCGAATAGTTCAGATGGGCAGTTTTTGTGCAGTGTGTGCAGGAGGGTTTCCTGACACAATATGTGGATAGGCCGACAAGAGGTGGGGCCACATTGGATTTGGTACTGGGAAATGAACCGGGCCAAGTGTTAGATTTGGTTGTGGGAGAGCACTTTGGCGATAGTGACCACAATTCGGTGTCTTTTGGTATTGAAATGGAGAGGGATAGGGCCGTACGGCAGGGCAGGGTTTATAATTGGGAGAGAGGTAATTATGATGCGATTAGGCAAGAATTAGGGGGCATAAGATGAGAACAGAAACTGTCAGGGAAAGGTACTAATGAAAAGTGGAACTTTTTCAAGGAACAAATACTGTGTGTCCTTGATAGGTATGTCCCTGTCAGGCAGGGAGGAAATGGCCGAGTGAGGGAACCATGGTTCACAAAAGAGGTGGAATGTCTTGTAAAAAGGAAGAGGGAAGCTTATGTAGGGATGAGGAAACAAGGTTCAGATGGCTCGATTGAGGGTTACAAGTTAGCAAGGAATGAGCTGAAAAAGGGGCTTAGGAGAGCTAGGAGGGGGCATGAGAAGTCCTTGGTGGATCGGATCAAGGAAAACCCCACGGCTTTTTATTCTTATGTGAGGAATAAAAGAATGACCAGGGTGAGGTTAGGGCCGGTCAAGGACAGTACTGGGAACTTGTGTATGGAGTCAGTAGAGATAGGAGAGGTGATGAATGAATACTTTTCTTCAGTGTTCACCAAGGAGAGGGGTCATGTTTTTGAGGAAGAGAAGGTGTTACAGGCTAATAGGCTGGAGGAAATAGATGTTCGGAGGGAGGATGTCCTGGCAGTTTTGAATAAACTGAAGGTCGATAAGTCCCCTGGGCCTGATGAAATATATCCTAGGATTCTTTAGGAGGCAAGGGATGAGATTGCAGAGCCTTTGGCTTTGATCTTTGGGTCCTCACTGTCCACGGGGATGGTGCCAGAGGACTGGAGAGTGGCGAATGTTGTTCCTCTGTTTAAGAAAGGGAATAGAAATGACCCTGGAAATTATAGGCCGGTAAGTCTTACTTCGGTGGTTGGTAAGTTGATGGAAAAGGTCCTTAGGGATGGGATTTACGACCATTTAGAAAGATGCGGATTAATCCGGGATAGTCAGCACGGATACGTGAAGGGCAAGTCGTGCATCACAAATTTGATAGAATTTTTTGAGGAGGTAACTAAGTGTGTTGATGAAGGTAGGGCAGTTGATGTCATATACATGGATTTTAGTAAGGTGTTTGATAAGGTCCCCCATGGTCGGCTTATGATGAAAGTGAGGAGGTGTGGGATAGAAGGAAAGTTGGCCGATTGAATAGGTAACTGGTTATCTGATCGAAGACAGAGGGTGGTGATGGATTGAAAATTCTCGGACTGGAGGCAGGTTGCTAGCTGAGTGCCACAGGGATCAGTGCTTGGTCCTCTGCTATTTGTGATTTTTATCAATGACTTAGAGGAGGTGGCTGAAGGGTGGATCAGTAAATTTGCTGATGACACCAAGATTCGTGGAGTAGTGGATGAGGTGGAGGGCTGTTGTAGACTGCAAAGAGACATAGATAGGATGCAAAGCTGGGCTGAAAAATGGCAGATGGAGTTTAACTCTGATAAATGTGAGGTGATTCATTTTGCTCGGACAAATTCAAATGTGGATTACAGGGTCAAAGGTAGGGTTCTGAAGACTGTGGAAGAACAGAGAGATCTCGGGGTCCATATCCACAGATCTCTGAAGGTTGCCACTCAAGTGGATAGAGCTGTGAAGAAAGCCTATAGTGTGTTAGCTTTTATTAACAGGGGGTTTGAGTTTAAGAGCCGTGGGGTTATGCTGCAACTGTACAGGACCTTGGTGAGACCACATTTGGAATATTGTGTGCAGTTCTGGTCACCTCACTATAAGAAGGATGTGGAAACGCTGGAAAGAGTGCAAAGGAGATTTACCAGGATGCTGCCTGGTTTGGAGGGTAGGTCTTATGAGGAAAGGTTGAGGGAGGTGGGGCTGTTCTCTCTGGAGCAGAGGAGGTTGAGGGGAGACTTAATAGAGGTTTATAAAATGATGAAGGGGATAGATAGAGTGAACGTTCAAAGACTATTTGCTCGGGTGGATGGAGCTATTACAAGGGGGCATAATTATAGGGTTCATTGTGGGAGATATAGGAAGGATGTCCGAGGTAGATTCTTTACTCAGAGAGTGGTTGGGGTGTGGAATGGACTGCCTGCAGTGATAGTGGAGTCAGACACTTTCGGAACATTTAAGTGGTTATTGGATAGGCACATGGAGCACACCAGGATGACAGGGAGTGGGATAGCTTGATCTTGGTTTCAGATAAAGCTCGGCACAACATCGTGGGCCGAAGGGCCTGTTCTGTGCTGTACTGTTCCAAGTCTAAGTCTAAGTCTAAGGCCCGGAGACTTCAGTCCTGGGTCTGCTAATGATATGCAAATCATCATTTAAATAATTTATTCAGCTCCTCGTCAATTTCTAATGTGGAGCCGACGATGCTGGAAATCTGGCGGCCGAAGACTGTTGTGCCGAACAGGAAGCCCACCAAATGGCCTCTGCTTAAGTATCTCGGCCCACTGCGCTGCACCGCAGTGGGCTGGAAGAATCGCACTCATTATCTCCAAATTTACAGATGATGCAAAGTTGGGTGGGAGGGTGAGCTGTGAGGAGAATGCAGAGGTGTTTCAGCGTGATTTGGATAGGCTGAGTGGGCATATACATGGCAGATGCAGTATAATGTGGATGAGTGTGAGGTTATGCACTTTGGTATCAATAATAGGAAGGCAGATTGTTACTTGAATGGATGTAAATTGTGAGCTGGATACTCAGCAAAACCTTGGTGTCCTTGTGTGTCAGTAGTTGAAAGTAAGCACGTAAGTATAGCAGGCATTAAAGAAGGCAAATAGTATGTTGGCCTTTATAGTGAGAGGATTTGAGTATTGGAGTAGGGAAGTTTTACTGCAATTGTATAGGGTGTTGATGAGGCCACACCTGGAGTATTGTGTGCAGTTTTGGTGTCCTTATCTGAGGAAGGATGTTCTTGCTCTCGAGGGAGTACAGCGAAGGTTTACCAGGCTTATATGACAGACCAGGCTGGTCTGTCATATAAGGAGAGACGATGTCAGTTAGGAATTTATTCACTGGACTTTAGAAGAATGAGAGGGGATCTCAAACTGGGTTAAACAGTGGTGGGGAGTCCAGAACCAGGGGTCATAGTCTGATGATAAGGGGAAAACTCTTTAGAACTGAGGTGAGGAGAAATTTCTTCACCAACAGAGTGGTGAATGTGTGGAATTCACTACCAAAGCAAGGCCAAAACATTGTGTGATTTCAAGAAGAAATTAGATATATCTCTTAGGGCTAAATGGATATTGGTGGGGGTGGGGAGGGGGGCTTAGGATATTAGATTTGGTGATCAGCCATGACCATAATGAATGGTGAGCAGGCTCGAAGGGCTGAAACATAGTTTTTAAGCCTGCTGCTTTTAGGTTGCCTGCAGGAGTCAAGCAGAACAAGGATGTTTATAGACATTGTAGGGATAATGTGGCGTATATCGGATGAATTCAAACAGGGAGGGAAATAGAAATAAACAATCCTCGTGCATGCTATGTACTGGACCATGAAATCAAAGCGCGACCGTGCCCGGCCAAAAGACTGAACGCACTTCTCAACCAAATTGATTGGGAGATAAACATGGCCACTGTAATAGATTGAAAGTTACCAGATGTGGCTCAAAGTGACAATGGGTTTATTGCCAACAATAAAAGGGTGTAACAGAATAAGCTATGCGACTGTACAACACTCCTCCCTGGCTCCAACTGATGATACTCCCTGATCTGGAATACGTGCTCGCACTCGATTGGCTCAGCTTCCCACCTCAAGACTTCGTAGGGTCCTGCCTGATCATGTGGCCCTCAGGGAACGCCCCCTTAAAGAGGCCACGCTACCACACTCCCTCCCCCCCTCCACCAATTCCTGAATTCACCTATGGAGGAAACAGCTAAGAACATCATTAAGGGGATTCAGAGGGCATTTGAGAAAAAACATTTTCACCCAGAGGGTGGTGAGAATCTGGAATGCACTGCCTGGGAAGGTAGTGGAGGGCGGAAACTTTACAGCCTTTAAAAAAATATTTGGATGAGCACTTGAAATATCATGACATTCAAGGATATAGGACAAGTGCTGGAAAATGGGATTAGCGTGACTTTAGTGGTAGTTATTGTCGGTACAGACTCAATGGGCCAAAGGACATTTTCTGCGCTGTATGACTGACTCTATGAACATAGGCAACAAATTGCAAAAGACATCCAGAATACCCCAGGGCAATTCATCATTAGTTTAGTCGATTCAGAGACATCTGAACCCTGTAGAACATCTCAATTCTGTGCTAGGATTTTCTGGGAATGAAGAATCAAGTCGGACAGATGCGAAAAGCAAACTTATCAATCCAGGATCGTGATCCTCCGCAGTAGCTGCTGTATCCTCAGTTACAGAAACCACTCGCTGTTCCAGTTCCACATTTACAACTGGGATCCCTGTAACCAATCCTGGTAAAATCCAAACTTTACTGGCTATTGATCCCTTGTAACAGACCCTGCTCTCCTCCTCAGATGCTTTACATGTTTATTGACACAACAACCTTGTATCTCTATGGTATAGGAGACCAGTTCTGTTCTTCCCACAATCTTACCAGTCGGTCCTGCTGCAAAGTTTCTGACCATGGCTAAATCCTCAACTTGGGAAAACTCTTGCCATTTTACCTTGAGTCGTGTTTTTTCATTCTAGGCTTGCCTAGCCTTCACCTTCCCACCAAATCTGGGAATATCATATTCAACTATGTCCATAAGTGGCATTCCATTAGTAGCTCAGCCGTGTGACCCCTGTGGTCACATTTGATGTGGTGTTAGAAACATAGAAACATAGAAAACTACAGCACAAAACAGGCCCTTTGGCCCCACAAGTTGTGCCGAACATATCCCTACCTTTTAGGCCGACCTGTTGTCGTAAGACAACAACAAAAAACTGGCTATATGAAGGGGTAGAGGCCTATTGACTTGTTTCTTCATCGATGATTTGAATGTTTGTACAACATATTCCGCTAGCCCAATTGAGACTGGATGGTAAGGTGCTAACCTGACATGGCAAATGCCATTTGACTTGACACATTTGAAGCTCCCAGCTGTGAATGATGAGACATAGTCCAATGCCAAGACCTCCGAATGCCATGAATGACAACATTTTTCCTCAATTTGTCAAGGGTGGCAGTGGCCATTGTGGACTTCCTCAACCAAACATCCAAACACCTAGAATGTTAACTAATATAAGAAACACATGACCCATTAAGTGTCCGGCAAAGTTTATGTGTATTCTTGCCCAGGGTTTACCAGGCCACCCCCATGGATGCATTTTCACCAGAGCAGCCCTAGAAATTACCGTAACTCCTGAATTGAGGTGGGAGCCGGGGCACCTTTAACCACCTGCACCCAGTCTCCAAAGGATATAGACCTGACCTGTCCACTTTGTAACCTAGATAAGTCATTTTAAGTACCAGAAAGACACATTTCTCCCTCCTTAAGCGCCGCTGGCTCTTGGAAAATGACTAAGGACTTCCTCCAGGTTCCGTAGGTGTTCTGCCTTTGTTTTACCTGTAATCAGAACGTCATCCAGGTAAATGGCCACCTGAGGTAAACCTTGTAATATGTTCTCCATTGTTCTCCGGAAAGTCAAGCAGGCTGACGATACCCCAAAAGATAACCTTGTGTATTGACAGAGGCTGTTTAGAGTATTGATCCTGGAATATTTCTGCGAATCCTTATCCAGCTGCAACTGCAAATAAGCATGACTCATATTTAATTTTGAGAATAAGAGTCCCCCTGCCAACTTTGCATACAAATCTTTCATCTGGGGAATGGAGTATTTGTCCAGCTGTGAATAATGGTTTATTGTTTGCTTAAAGTCCCCGCAAAAACAGACTGAACCATCTGGCTTCAAAATAGGCACAACTGGTACTGCCCATTCCATGAACTGAAAAGTTTTATGATATTATGATATTTGGATACAAAATTGGCTTGATGACAGAAGACAGAGGGTGGTTGTAGAGGGTTGTTTTTCAAACTGGAGACATGTGACCAGCGGTGTGCCTCAGGGATTGGTGCTGGGTCCACTGTTATTTGTCATTTATATTAATGATTTGGATGAGAATATAAGAGGCATGGTTAGTAAGTTTGCAGATGACACCAAGATTGGTGTCGATCGGGGGGGAGATTCTCTGACCTCGCTCTGCCGCCAGCAGATTGCACCGATCCCGGGAAATAGTGTGCGGGCCTAAAAATCCATTTTTCACCTTGCACCAAACAATTTGCAATTCTCCCAGCCCCTTCCATATGGCGAGAACTGGATTGTGCCCAGAAAGGGTGCAAGTCCGATTAGCGTATTTAAAGTAGTATTTAAATATTCATAGCCCGATCAAATCCCAGCACACGGAATTCACCGGCCTTCGAGCATGGGGCCATAACGGCGAGAATCACTATTAGTCTCCAATTGTGGAGAGCTGACACAATGGTCATGCTGGGGGGGGGGGGGCACAGAGGCCACTGAAGCCCTTGGGTGGTCAGGGCATGGCCATACGGTGTCCATTGGGCAGTGCCCCCACCTGGCCGGGCCCAGCTGGCAGGGCCGACCTGGCACACTGGCGGTGCCTAGCAGTGGCTATCAGACAGCCTGGCAGTGCCAGTTTGGCACCGCCAGTGTGCCAGGCACAGTGCGGTGGGGGGAGGGACCTGATTGGGGGGCAATGCAGGGGAAGAGGTCTGTCTGAGGTGGATGCGTGCAGGGAAAAATTATGAAGGTGGTTCTGATGGTTGGGGGGGTGAGGGGGGGTGGGTGCATGTCGGGGCAGGGGGACCCATCGGGAGTGCCCCTGCTAACTTCCGATTGAAATGTACATTTCTCTCATTTCAGCCTAATCCCTGCTTCCTTAAACTGTGTCAATATTTCTAAATTCAATCTGTGATCTTCAGGTGAGGTATCAGTGATCAGCACGTCGTTCAGATAAATCAGCACATTGGGGATGTCTTTGAAGAGACTCGCCATCATAGCCTGGAAAATGGCACAGGCTGATGAGACATCAAAAGGCTTACTGGGACAACCCTTTGTGTGTCTTGATTGTCACCAGCTTTAGTGATTCCTTATCCAAATCCAGCTGCATGGTTGAGGTCCAATTTAGCATATTTTAATCCTCCTGTTAGTTTAGCATAGAGATCTTCAATTCTGGCTATGGGGTACCTGTCTATCTGTGCTCCTCTATTGACAACTAATTTGTGATCCCTGCAAATTCTTACTGTCCGATCCGGTTTTAAAATGGAGACTGTGAGTGCAGCTCATTTGAAGCATCGTACAGATTTTATTCTACCTAAATCTTCCAGCCTCTTGAGTTCGATTTCCGTCTTCTGATGAAGGGCATGAGGTACTGGGCGGGCCCGAAAAAATGTCGGTGTCGCTTCCTGATCCAGATAGATTTTAGCTTCAGCTCCCTGTATACATCCCAATTTGTCTCTGACGACCTCAGAATATTAATACAGCAGCTCCTGAAAATCTCCATCCCTCAGGTTTCTAGCCAGTTTAGCCTTATCCACTTTAACCAATCACGTCCCATTAAGTGAGGTCTGTGACCCTGTGGTGAACCATCGTTGGTTCCCACTGGATAGTACTGAGCCAGGGTCTGGCCAGTACTACAAGGATGTACATATGTTACTGTTGGGTTGTGCTACTTGTTGCTGGTGGGGTTAGGGTGGGGTTGTTACACCTTTGCACTGTAGTGTTGTGGTACATCCCAGTCGGGCTCCGCCTCCTGGGAGAGGTATAAAAGTCCCTGCTCTGGCTGGGACCCCTCAGTCTGGGATCGTGTATATAATTATTGGCTGCTTCATTACAGTAAATAAAAGCCTTTATTTTCCGAGCATCGAGCCTCGTGTTTGATAACGCGCATCAGACTCTTGATTACCAAGACCAGCAGCTTCGCTGTCTGGTTCTGATGCCACGGCAACAGTTGCTGTGCCTAAAGTCTGCAGTGTCTCTCTGGTATATGTGGACAAAATGGCACCTGACTCACTAAATCTTAATGATGGGAGTCCTTTTTTGAAGATAACAAAATGCCTGTTCCACGATGACCGCGACCGCCACCCTTGTATCCACTTCCATTTTGAGTGCTTTTCCATTGACCGCTAAGTTATCTCTATTGGGGCACTTTGCTTAGTTGGACCTGGTTTAGGGTAGATGACTTGGATTCATTGCTGGCCCCTCACCCAAATTGTCTAAGGGAGTTAAGCCAAGAGTTGCCGTCTTTTGTTTTGCACTGACTGTCCTGGTTGCTTTAAGCTGCATCACGCTTTTAAGTGACTTTCTTGTTATACTTGAATCATAGAATCATAGAAACCCTACAGTACAGAAAGAGGCCATTCGGCCCATCGAGTCTGCACCGACCACAATCCCACCCAGGCCCTACCCCCATTTCCCTCTAACCTACGCATCTCAGGACACTAAGGGCAATTTTTAGCATGGCCAATCAACCTAACCCGCACATCTTTGGACTGTGGGAGGAAACCGGAGCACCCGGAGGAAACCCACGCAGACACGAGGAGAATGTGCAAACTCCACACAGACAGTGACCCAAGCCGGGAATCGAACCCAGGTCCCTGGAGCTGTAAAGCAGCAGTGCTAACCACTGTGCTACCGTGCCGCCCAATGAAGTGTACATAGTTCTTGCATTGGCAAATGTCTTGGGAGTATTCTCCCCCAAATTGAAAACATACTTGAGCCCTCACTGTTGCACCTGCTCCTGAGCTGCTTTGCACCTCAGCCTTTTCCCGTCACAAATGACTTACAATCCTTGAAACTTTGTTACACCCTGTTCCATGCTTTCAGTCACCTGGGCCAATTCGACAGCTTTCTCTAAGGTGATTTTCACCTCCGCTAATAACATTTTTGTTTGTTTAATAAGCTGTTTATACCACAGACAATTCTGTTACCTAACATTCCTGCCAATGCTGGGCCGAATTTGCAATGTTCTGCCAGTCCCCTGAGTGTAAGCCACAGAGTCTGGGACTGTCTCCCCTGGCTCGCCGATTGCCGAATGAAATTTGTAACACAGCATAATGATTGAGAGGCGGGGATTAAAATAGTATTTTGACCACAATCTGGTCAAAAGACTTGGGCAACTCACTATTTCACCCCGCTGGCTGATGGACAGGGCAAGCCAATAAGATCACAAGGCATCTAAGAAATTTCTCGACTCTCGCGATCTTACCGGCTCCGGATATCCAGTGAGATCAGCCTTGCACCAGCAAAGGGCGCGAGGCTGATCTCAATATTTAAATTCCATTTAAAATTAAATTTAAATATTATAAGTGAGCGCGGGACACAATTGGTCGGCTCACTTGCCTCTGCGACCTCATCGGTGAATGTTCCCACTGGCGAGGCTCCTGTATGGTTCCCATCAACGGCGACCTGTCGTAATGGCCTCGCTGGTGGCACCAGGGGCTATTGAGGCCTCACCAGGAGATCAGGGGCAGAGGGGGGGTGCTCCTTTAGCACTGCCAGCCTTGCACACTGGCAGTGCCAGCCTGGCACCGGGCAGTGCTGAGGAGGCGGGTCCAACTGGGAGGAGATGGGCCGATCCATGGGGGAGGCTGTTCACTCTGCAACCAGCAATCGGCTGGTCCATGCAGGGTGGTGGGATTAGTCACGGAGCCCCGTGATGGCGAGGGGTGAGCAATTGGCCTGTGCGAGGGCGGGGGAATCAGACAGCCCGTGCAGGGGTGGGGGGGGTGATTGGTCCGGACAGGGGGGTGGTTTGATCATGGAGGCAGCCATAATGGGAGGGACGTTCATCCGCGAAGGCTGGCAGTAGCTGGGGGAGGCACAGAACACAGATATCTGAGCATGTGCAATTGCGCCCTCTGCTGCAAGCTGCCGGCTTTCAACTAGCTTAGGCCCCACCCCTTCTCCTGCTGGCGGGAAACAATCTTGCATTTTTTTTTCACACAGTGAGGTAAGATTCGATTTTTAACTCGCCCAAAATATCAGTGTGATTCTCTCTTGTTTCACGCTCATTCGGCGCTTAGAATTTTTTGGTGCATCTGGCGATGTTAATGTTCTTACTAAACTGTTAGTCTGTTGGCCACAGACCATAAGCAAAATAACCTTTTGCTTTTCTGAAGTGGTTATTTAATTTGCTACAATGAAGTAACGTAGCCTTTCTATATATTGTCCCCAGTTGTCTATTTTGGGATCAATGCCTCCATTTTTCCAATTTTAGGCATTGTACTAAGTAAATGTACCTTACTTCCATGTATTCTCAACACTCAATCTCCTCCCCCTCTAGCTGGATACTGCAATCCCTGACAACTTCCATGTTTTGTCTCATCGCCGGTGTAGTGGATTGAGGGTGACCTGATGTGGCTTCAACAATATATATATACAATGACATCTGACTAGATTGACTTCCTGGCTCCAACTGAGAGTCCCTTCTCAACCCATGGTATACACCCTGCTGTTGATTGGCTCAGCTTCCCACCAGGACAATCCATAGGCATTTCGCCGATCACGTGGTCCTTGGGAAACACTCCCCCCATAAAGGGCCACGCTGCCACAGTAGTGATATAGAGTGTGACCTCTGGTTATTCAGAATGTTCTGCAGCCACTCTGGGTAACGTAGCCTTTCTATATATTGTCCCCATTTGTATACTTTGGGATCAAATGCCTCAATTTTTCCAATTTTGCAATTCACCCTGCACCAGGGAGGAAACATCCATTCTGGATTTGTGTCTGTAGCTGCAGAAACTCCTGACAGTTCCTCTAATAGAATTCCCACTGCCACTGCATTCCCGATCTTCCTCCAACCCCCATGAGTTACTCATGGCACCATGGACTTAACTCGGTCTGTGCTCCCCAAGGAGCATATCTCTTAGATTGGGTCTGTGGTTTGAGGCTTGTGGTGAAAGAACCAACAAGAAGGAAAAACCTATTTGAACTCATCCTGTCCAATCAACCTGTTGGAAATGCATCTGTCCATGACAGTACTGGTAGGAGTGACCACCACACAGTTTTCTTGGAGATGAAATTATTATCATTTATGTGAGTCTCCAGAATTAAGGAAAGTGTTGGAATGAAAAGATAGTTCATTTGCACTTCTCCCTGAGAACAGGCTGTGTGTATCACATTGCCATAAAGATGGGTGGAGCATAGTGAGGTTCTCTGTTTTGAGTTTATCTCTGTGAATTCAGTAAGGGCAGGCAAGAATGTTTGGAAAAGCGGCAGTGTCAGCTGTGGGTCTTATGTCGCTTTTAGCTCCTTGAAGGTCAAGAGGTAAAGCCAGACCTACAACTGAAGAAAAGGAAATGCCATATCTATCATCCATGATGCAGTCTGTGATTGTGAGCTGGTGTTCAGACAAAGTTGGAAAGACGAAGGATGACTGGAACATTCCTACAGTAATCCTCTCAATGAAAGGCAGTGAGTTGCAGCTGGAATTCTGGAAGTAATCAGCCTGGATGCAGTCTGAAACTAGAACTGCAGGCTGTCAGAAACCAAAGGTGTTTCTGATGCTCTGATTACAGTACACAAGTGGCAGGGAGGACTCAGCTGCAGCTGTGGAGTCCAGAGTCATCAGAATGGGGTGAAATTGGAGGGTCGCTTAGCCAAGAGTTAATGGAAGAACTCCAATAAAATTTTGTCCTTTGAATAACAGGAACATTGAAGAGAAATCAGATTTAATACCAGAGGACGGTGAGACACTGGGCACAGCCAGGGGGCAGTGTCAGGGACTGCCTGGGCATGACCCTCCCTGGGGCTGTACTTACCTGTGCCCCAGCGGGTACTGTTCACCAGGTTCCCGTTGGTCCAGACCTGTTGTAAACCCCATTGACATGACATCAGCAGGTGGGGGAATTCCTGATGTAGAGGGAATAATACAGTAGGGAAGCGTGCTAATAATATTTAGATGTATGGAAGTAATGTTCCCAACTTTTTATGGTGGGAACCCCATTTTGTGATTTGCAGTGGGTGGGGATAATGGCAATGAAAATCTGACTATTACTGTGAAGACGTGCTATATGGAATATTAGTCACACATCAGCTGGTCACACACATATATATATATAAAATGAGCTTATTTTTAAAGACAAAGACCCTTTTTCTAAACATAGGACATTGACTGGAAGAAGCTGCTAATTTGCTCCTGTGAAGCCACATTCCATTCCATAGAGTTGCAAAATCTACACAGGCCCCAACAGAGACAATGGTGCCCGTGGAGGTGTGGACTGTTCCCTTTCTATTTCATCAAGGCAGAGGGTGGCTGCGAAACAACAGCTAAAGGGGAGCTGTGTGTGAGACACGACTAGTCTTCTCTCCAGAACGGAGAGAGGTCATGTGATACAACGTTTTGTGTAGTGAGTAGAATTAGGGTCTAAGCAGAGAACACGGAGGCTGCTGCAGAGAGCAGGACATGGCATTGTCCTCTCTCTACAACATTTCACCTAATTCTGCGCTTGTTTTGCTGAGAAAAGTGTTGACGTCCTTACAGTAATCAGATACTCCATCTGCTCTGACGAAGGGTCATCTAGACTCGAAATATTGGCTCTATTCTCACCCCACAGATGCTGTCAGGCCTGCTGAGATTTTCCAGCATTTTCTGTTTTTGTTTCAGATTCCAGCATCCGCAGTACTTTGCTTTTACTCTACGAACAGTCGCTGGATTTGCGACAACAGTGATTCCATTCCAATTCCAATTTTCTTCCCACACCTAGTGCTGCACTAAGACAGACTTTTGTCTACTTCCATAGCGAGTAACTCCTGGAACAGGTTGCTAGTCTCTTGCCACAAGCTTACAGCTTGAGGGGGCACCACTCCACATCAAGTGTGGCTAACCAAGAGTTTCTCCTGCTCTTACTACCAGCCATTGGTGTGTTGGAAGGATTTGCAGGTTGAAAACCTGTTTGGCTACGTTACAAAGGCACCTTCCTTGGCCAACAAGTCCTGGATTGAGACCAGCGCTACTCACTGCACCACAAGAACCCCACAACAGCAATTCCAGGATAGGAATTGTGATCTACCAGTCACATCTGTAAAGCAACAGGTTCATGAAGAACCAGAGTCCAGATACAATCAGTGAATCCTTGCTACCTTACTTCCTGTCCCCATTTTAAATCTGCACTTTAACCTAGCCAAGTTTGACATCTGATATTCTGTAAAGCTGTATTTTTTCTGCACGCTTGCAGGGGGTGGGGGGGGGGGGGGGGGGGGGGGGGTGGGTGGCGGGGTGTGTGGAGGTGTATGTGTTTACACAAATGGAAAGTACAGGAGTAGGATTCATTTTGGGATTGACACAGCTTTACAGGAGGGAGAGTGGGGTGTTGGGATTTGTTTTGGGATTGAAAATGGAGTTATAGGGATAGTTCAGTGTAGTGGAATTAGTTTGGGATTGATGCAAGGCAATGGGGGAAGAGTGGGACAGGATTAGTTTCAAAATTGTTACAGGGTTATGGGGGAGTGTGGGACAATGGGATTAGTATTGGGATTGATACAGGGTTATGGGTGAGTGGGGGACAGTGCGATCAGTTTTGGGATTGATACAGGGTTGCGGGGGGGAGAGCGATTTTGATTTATTATTGTCACAGTGAAAAGTACTGTTTCTTATGCGCTATACAGATAAAGCATACCATTCATAGAGAAGGAAAGGAGTGGGTGCAAAATGTCATGTTACAGTCCTAGCTAGGGTGTAGAGAAAGATCAGCTTGATATGAGGTGGGTCCATTCAAAAGTCTGATGGCAGCAGGGAAGAAGCTGTTCTTGAGTCGGTTGGTACGTGACCTCAGATTTCTGTATCTTTTTCCCGATGGAAGAGAGTATGTCCGGTGTGTGTGGGGCCCTTAATTGTGCTGGATGCTTTTCTGAGGCAGCGAGAAGTGTAGACAGAGTCAATGGGTGGGAGGCTGGTTTGCGTGATGGACTGGGCTTCGTTCATGACCCTTTGTAGTTTCTTGCGGTCTTGGACGGAGCAGGAGCCATACCAAGATATGATACAACCAGAAAGAATGCTTTCTATAGTGCATCTGCTAATGTTGGTGAGAGTCATAGCGGACATGCCAAATTTCCTTAACCTTTGAGAAAGTAGAGGTGTTGGTGGGATTTCTTAACTATAACATCAGCGTAGAGGGACCAGGACAGGTTGTTGGTGATCTGGGCCCCTAGAAACTTGAACCTCGCAGCCATTTCCACTTCATCCCCATTGATGTAGGCGGGGCATGTCCTCCACTATGTTTCCTGAAGTTGAAGACTATCTCCTTCGTTTTGTTGACATTGAGGGAGAGATTTTGTTGTTGCACCAGTTCATCAGATTCTCCATCTCTTTCCTGTACTCTGTCTCATCATTTTTTGAGATCTGACCCACAGCGGTGGTGTCATCAGCAAACTTGAAAATCGAGTTGGGGGGGAATTTGACCACATAGTCATAAGTGTAAAAGAAGTATAGTAAAGGGCTGAGGATACAGCCTTGTGGAGCACCGTGGAGGAGCTTGTTCCAGACATTCACCACCCTCTGTGTGAAAAAATTGCCCCTCTGGACACTTCTGAATCTGTCCCCTCTCATCTTAAACCTATGCCCTCTAGTTTTAGACTCCCCCACCTTTGGGAAATGATATTGACTATCTAGCTGATCTGTGCCCCTCATTATTTTATAGACCTCTGTAAGATCACCCCTAAGCCTTCTACGCTCCAGGGAAAAAGTCCCAGTCTGTCCAGCCTCTCTTTATAACTCAATCCATCAAATCCCGGTAGCATCCTAGTAAATCTCTTCTGCACTCTTTCTAGTTTAATAATATCCTTTCTAAATTAGGGTGACCAAAACTGTACACAGTATTCCAAGTGTGGCCTTACCAATGCCATGTTCAACTTCAACAAGACATCCCAACTCCTGTATTCAATGTTCTGACCAATGAAACCAAGCACGCTTAATGCCTTCTTCACCACTCTGTCCACCTGTGATTCCACTTTCAAGGAGCTATGAACATGTACCTGTGGTAAACCACTGTTAGCTGTTATCTGTTGCGGTTAACCACTGTTAGTTAGTATCTGTTATTATCTGTATATGTGGCACATCCCTGCCGGCTCCTCCCAAGACTCCTCCCCCTGGTCCGGGTATAAAGGCGATGGCTCCTCCCTCTAGCCTTTAGTACGGACCAGATCTCTGACAGGGATGGCTCCAAGTTCTTGTTATTAAAAGCCTATTTGTTCTTGCATACAAATTAGTCCTTGCTTGATTGATGGTGCATCAGTACCCCTAGGTCTCTTTGTTCTGTAACTCTCCCCAACACCCTACCATTAACTGAGTAAGTCCTGCTCTGGTTCAATCTACCAAAATGCATCACCTCATATTTATCTAAATTAAACTCCATCTGCCATTCGTCAGGCCACTGGCCCAATTGATCAAGATCCCATTGCAATCGGAGATAACTTTCTTCACTGTTCACTATGCCACCGATCTCTGCAAACTTACTAACCATGCCTCCTATATTCTCATCAAAATCATTAATATAAATGACAAATAACAGTGGACCCAGCACTGATCCCTGAGGCACACCGCTGGTCACGGGTCTCCAGTTTGAAAAATAACCCTCTACAACCACCCTCTGACTTCTGTCAAGAACAGTAAGAAGTGTCACAACACCAGGTTAAAGTCCAACAGGTTTATTTGGCAGCACAAGTTTTCGGAGCACTGCTCCTTCATCAGGTGAGTGGTTGACTCACCTGATGAAGGAGCAGCGCTCCAAAAGCTTGTGCTGCCAAATAAACCTGTTGGGCTTTAACCTGGTGTTGTGACACTTCTTGCTGTGTTTACCCCCGTCCAACGACGGCATCTCCACATCATGGCTACCATGAACACTGTAAACTGCCGGCTCCAAGTGGAGAGGATCTCCAAGAAGATCGCGCAGACTCACCTGAGCAGCGCTCCGAAAGCTTGTGCTGCCAAATAAACCTGTTGGACTTTAGCCTGGTGTTGTGACATTTCTTACTGTGCTTACCCCAGTCCAACGCCAGCATTTCCACGTTCTGTCAAAAAGCCAATTTTGTATCCATTTAGATACCTCACCCTGGATCCCATGAGATTTAACCTTATGCAACAACCTACCATGCGTTATCTTGTCAAAGGCCTTGCTAAAGTCCATGTCGACAATATCAACTGCAGTGCCCTCATCTACTTTCTTGGTTACCCCTTCAAAAAACTCAATCAAATTTGTGAGACATGATTTTTCCACTCACAAAGCAATGCTGACTGTCCCTAATCAGTCCTTGCAGCTCTAAATGCCTGTAGATCCTGTCTCTCAAAATACCTTCCAACAATTTACCCACCACAGATGTGAGGCTCACTGGCCTGTAGTTCCCAGGCTTTTCCCTGCAGCCCTTTTTGAACAAAGGCACAACATTTGCCACCCTCTAATCTTCAGGCACCTCACCTGTGACTATAAATGATTCAAATATCTTGGCTAGGGGACCCGCAATTTCCTCCCTAGCCTCCCACAGCGTCCTGGGATACACTTCTTCAAGTCCCGTGGATTTATCTACCTTGATGCGCTTTAATGGGCGGCACGGTAGCACAGTGGTTAGCACTGCTGCTTCGCAGCTCCAGGGACCTGGGTTCGATTCCCGGCTTGGGTCACTGTCTGTGTGGAGTTTGCACATTCTCCTCGTGTCTGCGTGGGTTTCCTCCCACAGTCCAAAGATGTGCGGGTTAGGTTTTTTGGCCGTGCTAAATTGCCCCTTAGTGTCCTGAGATGCGTAGATTAGAGGGATTAGTGGGTAAAATATGTAGGGATATGGGGGTAGGGTCAGGGTGGGATTGTGGTCGGTGCAGACTTGATGGGCTGAATGGCCTCTTTCTGTACTGTAGGGTTTCTATGATTCTATGATTAAGACTTCCAGCAGTTCTTTCTCTGTAATATTTACACTCCTCAAGACAGCACTACTTATTTCCCCAAGTTCCCTCACACCCATGCTTTTCTCAACAGTAAATACTGATGAGAAATATTCATTTAGGATCTCACCCATCTCTTGTGGATCCACACAAAGATGACCTTGTTGATCCTTAAGAGGCCCTACTCTCTCCCCTGTTACTCTTTTGCCCTTTACGTATTTGTAGACGCTCTTTGGATTCTCCTTTGCCTTATCTGCCAAAACAATCTCATGTCCCCTTTTTGCCCTCCTGATTTCTCTCTTAACTCTACTCCTACACCCCTTACTCTTCAAGGGATTCACTTGATCCCAGCTGCCTATGCATGTCATGTGCCTCCTCCTTCCTCTTGACCAGGGCCTCAATATCCCGAGTCATCCAGGGTTCCCGACTTCTGCCAGCCTTGCCCTTCGCTCTAAGAGGAACGTGCTTACCCTGAACCCTGGTTAACACACTTTTGAAAGCCTCCCATTTACCACCGTCCCTTTGCCTTCCCACAGACTCCCCCAATTAGCTTTTGAAAGTTCCTGCCTGATACCATCAAAATTGGCCTTGCCCCAATTTAGAATTTTAACTTTTGGGCCAACCTATCATTCTCCATAGCCATCTTAAAACTAGAGAATTATGGTCACTGGTCCCAAAGTGATCCCTCACTAACACTTCTGTCACCTACCCTTCCTTATTTCACAAGAGGAGGTCAAATTTGTGGGTTACAAAGTCTAGGATCCAGTTGCAGAGGGAGGAGCTGAGCCCCAGGCCACGTAGTTTGGAGATGAGTTTTAGGAATAATGGTATTGAAGGCTGAGCTATAGTCAATAAATAGGAGCCTGACATAGGTGGCTTTGTTATCCAGGTGTTCCAGGGTTGAATGTAAGGCCAGGGAGATGGGTCTGTTGTGGACCTGTTACGGCGGTAGGCAAACTGTAATGGATCCAGGCAATCTGGAGGCCGGAATTGATTCGTGCCATGATTAACCTTTCAAAGCACTTCATAATGATGGATGTCAGAGCCACCGGATGATAGTCATTAAGGCACGCTGCCTGGTTTTTCTTTGTTACAGGGGTGATGGTCGTCTTCTTGAAGCAGATAGGGACCTCAGATTGGTATAAAGAGAGGGGCAGTAGGATTCGCTTTAAGATTGATACAGGGTTACTCGGAGAGAGCAGGGCAGTGGGATTAGTTTGGGATTGATACAAGGCTATAGGAAGAGAGCAGGGCAATGGGATTAGTTTGGGATTGATACAGGGCTATGGGGAGAGAGTCAAGCAGTGGGATTAGTTTGGGATTGATATGGAATTATGGGGGAGATGATGCAGTAGGATTCATTTTGGGTTTGGTACAGGGGACGGTGCAGAGAGATTATTTTTGGGATTGATACAGTGTAATAGGGGGAGAGTGGGGCAGTAGGATTAGTTTTGGGATTGATAGGAAGATTCAGCCAGAGTGAAGGTATTGGAAATTTGGAGCTGAGTGGAATTCGGTGCTGAGGGAAAGAGGTGCTCACCTTCGTGAGGAGCGGAGAGGCGGACCTGCGAGGGATAGTTGAGGACAAGAGAGAAATAGAAAGAAATTGAACCTTGACATCACAGCCAACAGGTAAGTGATTGGCCTGTGACCGGTAAGTAGTTTTTTTTTTTCTTTTTTTCTCATTTTGTTTTTCTCTTGGCATTGTAGTTGTTGTTGTTAAGTTAACTTAAGGGTTAAGTCATGGCAGGAGATCCCAACCCATGTCATGCTCCTCTTGTGCGATGTGGGAATTCAGGGATCCTTCCAATGTCCCTGACTCCTTCACGTGCAGGAAGTATGTCCGACTGCAGCTCCTGTTGGACCGCTTGATGGCTCTGGAGCTGCGGATGGATTCACTTTGGAGCATCCGCGATGTTGAGGAATACGTGGATAGAACGTTCAGTGAGTTGGTCACACCACAGATAAAAATTACTGAGGGAGATAGGGAATGGGTGACCGCCAGACAGAGGAAGAATAGGAAGACAGTGCAGGGCTCCCTGCGGTCATCTCCCTCCAAAAAAGATATACCACTTTGGATACTGTTGGGGAGATGACTCACCAGGGGAAGGCGGCAGCAGCCAGGTTCATGGCACCATGCCTGGCTCTGGCACAGGAGGGCAGGAAAGAGTGGCAGAGCTATAGTGATAGGGGGTTCAATTGTAAGGGCTTTTCTACAGACGCAAACAAGACTCTAGGATGGTATGTTGCCTTCCTGGTGCTAGGGTCAAGGCTTCATGAAGGCTGAACAGCCAGCTGTTGTGCAGATAGGCACCAATTATATAGATTTTTTAAAAAAGGGATGAGGTCCGACAAGCTTTAGCAAGACCTTTGACAAGGTACCGCATGGTAGGTTGTTGCATAAGATTAAATCTCACAAGGTCCAGGGTGAGGTAGCAAAATGGATACAAAATTGGCTCCTTGACAGAAGCCAGAGGGTGGTTGTAGAGAGTTGTTTTTCAAACTGGAAGCCTGTGACCAGCGGTGTGCCTCAGGGATCAGTGCTGGGTCCACTGTTAATTGTCATTTATATTAATGATTTGGATGAGAATACAGGAGGCATGGTTAGTAAGTTTGCAGATGACAGTAAGATTGGTGGCATAGTGGACAGTGAAGAAAGTTATCTCCAATTGCAACGGGATCTTGATCAATTGGGCCAGTGGGCTGACGAATGGCAGATGGAGTTTAATTTAGACAAATGCGAAGTGATGCATTTGGTAGATTGAACCAGGGCAGGACTTACTCAGTTAATGGTAGGGCGTTGAGGAGAGTTACAGAACAAAGAGATCTACAGGTACAAGTTCATAGCTCCTTGAAAGTGGAGTCACAAGTGGACAGAGTGGTGAAGAAGGTATTTGGCATACTTGGTTTCATCGGTCAAAACATTGAATGCAGGGGTTGAGACGTCTTATTGAAGTTGTACAAGACATTGGTAAGGCCACACTTGGAATACTGTGTGCAATTCTGGTCACATATTATTCTATAATATCCTTATGGAAAGGATATTATTAAACTAGAAAGAATGCAATATGGGTAGAGCTCAGGAATAGGAAAGGTGTAGTCACAATGTTGGGGGTTTACTATAGGCTGCCCAACTGCCAGGGGGAGATTGAGGAACAGATGTGCCGGCAGATTTTGGCAAGGTGTAAAAGTAACAGGGTTGTTGTGATGGGAGATTTTAAATTCCCCTATATTGATTGGGACTCACTTAGTGCTGGGGGCGTGGATGGGGCAGAGTTTGTAAGGAGCATCCAGGAGGGCCTCCTGAAACAGTATGTAAATAGTCCAACTGGGGAAGAGGCCATACTGGACCTGGTATTGGGGAATGAGCCCGGCCAGGTGGTCGAATTTTTAGTAGGGGAGCAGCTCGGGAACAGTGACCACAATTCAGTAAGCTTTAAGGTACTGATGGATAAAGATAAGTGTAGTCCACAAGTTAAGGTGCTAAATTGGGGGAAGGCTAATTACAACAATATTAGGCTGGAACTGAAGAATGTAGATTGGGGGCAGATGTTTGAGGGCAAATCAACAAAGAACAAAGAACAGTACAGCAGAGGAAACAGGCCCTTCGGCCCTCCAAGCCTGTGCCGCTCCTTGGTCCAACTAGACCAATCGTTTGTATCCCTCCATTCCCAGGCTGCTCATGTGACTATCCAGGTAAGTCTTAAACGATGTCAGCGTGCCTGCCTCCACCACCCTACTTGGCAGCGCATTCCAGGCCCCCACCACCCTCTGTGTAAAAAACGTCCCTCTGATGTCTGAGTTATACTTCGCCCCTCTCAGCTTGAGCCCGTGACCCCTCGTGATCGTCACCTCCGACCTGGGAAAAAGCTTCCCACTGTTCACCCTATCTATACCCTTCATAATCTTGTATACCTCTATTAGATCTCCCCTCATTCTCCGTCTTTCCAAGGAGAACAACCCCAGTCTACCCAATCTCTCCTCATAGCCAAGACCCTCCATACCAGGCAACATCCTGGTAAACCTTCTCTGCACTCTCTCCAATGCCTCCACGTCCTTCTGGTAGTGCGGCGACCAGAACTGGACGCAGTACTCCAAATGTGGCCTAACCAGCGTTCTATACAGCTGCATCATCAGACTCCAGCTTTTATACTCTATACCCCGTCCTATAAAGGCAAGCATACCATATGCCTTCTTCACCACCTTCTCCACCTGTGTTGCCACCTTCAAGGATTTGTGGACTTGCACACCTCTGGCATGTGGGAGGCTTTCAAGTGTAAGTTGATAGAGATTCAGGACTGGCACATTCCTGTAAGGATGAAGGATAAGTATGGCAAGTTTTGGGAACCTTGGATAACGAGAGATATTGTGAGCCTAGTCAAAGAGAAAAAGCAAGCATTTGTCAAAGCTAGGAGGCTGGGAACACACGAAGCAAGTGTGGAATACAAAGAAAGTAGAAAGAAACTGAAGCAAGGAGTAAGAAGAGCTAAAAGGGGTTATGAAAAAGCATCGGCCAGCAGGATTAAGGAAAATCCCAAGGCTTTTTACACATATATAAAGAGCAATAGGGTAGGCAGGGAGAGGGTTGGCCCACTCAAGGACAAGGGAGGGAATCTATGTGTGGAGCCAGAGGAAATGGACGAGATATTAAATGAGTACTTTGCGTCAGTATTCACCAAAGAGAAGGACTTGGTGGATGATGAGTCTGGGAAAGGATGTGTAGATAGTTTGAGTCATGTTGAGATCAAAAAGGAGGAGGTATTGGGGTTCTTGAGAAACATCAAGGTAGACAAGTAGATAATTAGAATCATAGAATCCCTACAGTACAGAAAGAGGCCATTCGGCCCATCGAGTCTGCACCGACCACAATCCCACCCATATCCCTATATATTTACCCACTAATCCCTCTAATTTACGCATCTCAGGACACTAAGGGCAATTTTTAGCATGGCCAATCAACCTAACCCACACATCTTTGGACTGTGGGAGGAAACCGGAGCACCCGGAGGAAACCCACGCAGACACGAGGAGAATGTGCAAACTCCACACAGACAGTGACCCGAGCCGGGAACTGAACCCAGGTCCCTGGAGCTGTGAAGCAGCAGTGCTAACCACTGTGCTACCGTGCCGCCCCAGGGTCTCCAGGGCCTGATGGGATATACCCCAGAATACTGAGAGAGGCAAGAGAGGAAATTGCTGGGGCCTTGAGAGAAATCTTTGTATCCTCACTGGCTACAGGGAAGGTCATGATGTGGAGATGCCGGCATTGGACTGGGGTAAAGACAGTAGGAAGTCTAACAACACCAGGTTAAAGTCCAACAGGTTTATTTAGTAGCAAATGCCACTAGAGCACGCTCCGAAAGCTAGTGGCATTTGCTACCAAATAAACCTGTTGGACTTTAACCTGGTGTTGTTAGACTTCTTACAGGGAAGGTCCCAGAGGATTGGAGAACAGCCAATGTTGTTCCTTTGTTTAAGAAGGGTAGCAAGAATAATCCAGGTAATTACAGGCCGGTGAGCCTTACATCAGTGGTAGGGAAATTATTGGAGAGGATTCTTCGAGACAGGATTTATTCCCACTTGGAAATAAGTGGACATATTAGTGAGAGGCAATATGGCTTTGTGAAGGGGAGGTCGTGTCTCACGAACTTGATCGAGTTTTTCGAGGAAGTGACGAAGATGATTGATGAGGGTAAGGCAGTGGATGTTGTCTACATGGACTTCAATAAGGCCTTTGACCAGGTCCCTCATGGCAGACTGGTGCAGAAGGTGAAGTTGCATGGGATCAGAGGTGAGCTGGCAAGGTGGATACAAAACTGGCTCGGTCAAAGAAGACAGAGGGTAGCAGTGGAAGGGTGCATTTCTGAATGGAGGGCTGTGACAAGTGGTGTTCCTCAGGGATCAGTGCTGAGACCTTTGCTGTTTGTAATATATATAAATGATTTGGAGGAAAATGTAACTGGATTGATTAGTAAGTTTGCGGACGACACAAAGGTTGGTGGATTTGCGGATAGCGATGAGGACCATCAGAGGATACAGCAGGACATAGGTCAGTTGGAGACTTGGGCGGAGAGATGGCAGATGGAGTTTAATCCGGACAAATGTGAGGTAATGCATTTTGGAAGGTCTAATACAGATAGGAAATATACAGTAAATGGCAGAACCCTTAGGTGTATTGATAGGCAAAGGGATCTGGGTGTACAGGCACACAGGTCACTGAAAGTGGCAATGCAGGTGGAGAAGGTAGTCAAGAAGACATACGGCATGCTTGCCTTCATCGGCCAGGGTATTGAGTTTAAAAATTGGCAAGTCATGTTGATGCTTTATAGAACCTTAGTGAGGCCGCACTTGGAATATAGTGTTCAATTCTGGTTGCCACACTACCAGAAGGATGTGGAGGCTTTGGAGAGGATACAGAAAAGATTTACCAGGATGTTGCCTGGTATGGAGGGCATTAGATATGAGGAGAGGTTGGAGAAACTTTATTTGTTCTCACTGGAGTGACGGAGGTTGAGGGGCGACCTGATAGAAGTCTACAAAATTATGAGGGCGTGGACAGAGTGGATACTCAGAAGCTTTTTCCCAGGGTGGAAAAGTCAATTACTAGGGGGCACAGGTTTAAGGTGCGAGGGGCAAGGTTTAAAGGAGATGTACGAGGCAGATTTTTTACACAGAGGGTGGTGGGTGCCTGGAACTCGTTGCCGGGGGAGGTCGTGGAAGCAGATACGGTAGTGACTTTTAAGGGGTGTCTTGACAAGTACATGAATAGGATGGGAATAGAGGGATATGGTCCCCGGAAGGGTAGGGGGTTTTAGTTAAGTCGGGAAGCATGGTCGGTGCAGGCTTGGAGGGCCGAAGGGCCTGTTCCTGTGCTGTAATTTTCTTTGTTCTTTCTTTGTTCTTTGTACAGAAAAGATTTACTAGGATGCTACCGGGACTTGATGGATTGAGTTATAAGGAGAGGCTGGATAGACTGGGACTTTTTTATCTGGAGCGTAGGAGGCTGAGGGGTGATCTTATAGAGTCTATAAAATAGTGAGGGGCACAGCTCAGCTAGATAGTCAATATCTTTTCCCAAAGGTAGGTTTAAGGTGAGAGGGGAGAGATACAAAAGTGTGCAGAGGGGCAATTTTTTCACACAGAGGGTGGTGAGTGTCTGGAACAAGGTGCCAGAGATAGTAGTAGAGGCGGGTACAATTTTGTCTTTTAAAAAGCATTTAGATAGTTACATGGGTACGATGGGTATAGAGGGATATGGGCCAAATGCGGGCAATTGGGATTAGCTTAGGGGTTTAAAGAAAAAGGGCGGCATGGACAAGTTGGGCCGAAGGACCTGTTTCCATGCTGTAAACCTCTATGACTCTATGACTCTAAGCTGAATTTAGGAAGTTTGGAGTTAAATTAGAAAGTAGGACCTCAAAAGTTGTCATCTCAGGATTGCTACCAGTGCGAGGTACTAGTCAGAGTAGAAACGTTAGGATAGCTGAGATGAATACGTGGCTTGAGAGATGGTGCAAGAGGGAGGGATTTAAATTCCTACGACATTAGAACCGGTTCTGGGGGAGGTGGGACCAGTACAAAATGAACAGTCTGTACCTGGGCAGGACCGGAACCAATGTCCAAAGGGGAATGCTTGCTAGTTCTGTTGGGGAGAGTTTAAACTAATATGGCAGGGGGCTGGGAACTGAAGGAAGTCAGAGGGAAGTAAAGTGGGGACAGAAACAAAAGGCAGTAAGGGAAAAAGTGGAAGGCAGAGAAACCAAAGACAAAAATCAAAAAGGGCCACATTACATCATAATTCTAAGAAGGCAATAAATGCCAAAAAAATAAGCCTGAAGGCTCTGTGTTTCACTGTGAGGAATATTTGTAATAAGGTGGATGAATTAATTGTGAAGATAGTCATTAATGAATATGATGTAATTGGGATCACTAAGACCTGGCTCCAAGGTGACCAAGGATGGGAACTCAACATCCAGGGGTATTCAATATTCAGGAAAGATAGATGGAAAGGAAATGAGGGTGGGATAGTGTTGCTGGTTAAAGAGGAGATTAATGCAATAGTAAGGAAGGACATTAGCCTGGACAGTGTGGAATCTGTGTGGGTGGAGCTGCAGAACACCAAAGGACAAAAAACGCTAGTGGGAGTTGTATACAGACCACCAAACAATAGTAATGAGGTTGGGGATGACATCAAGCAGGAAATTAGAGATGTGTGCAGTAGTGGTACAGCAGTTATTATGGGTGACTTAAATCTGCATATTGATTGGGCTCACCAAACTTGTAGCAATGCGATTGAGGAGGATTTCCTGGAATGTATAAGGGATGGTTTTCTCAACCAATATGTTGAGTAACCAACTATAGAGCAGGCCATCCTAGACTGGTATTGTGTAATGAGAGAGGATTAATTAGCAACTTTGTGGTGCAAGATCCTTTGGGGAAGAGTGACCATAATATGATAGAATTCTTCACTAAGATGGAGAGCGACACAATTAATTCTGAGACCAGGGTCCTGAACTTAAGGAAAGCCAACTTTGATGGAATGAGACGTGCATTGGCTAGGATAAACTGGCAAAGGATACTTATGGGGCTGACAGTGGATAGGCAATGGCAGATATTTAAAGAACGCATGGATGAACTTCAACAACTGTACATCCCTGTCTGACGTAAGAATAAAATGGGGAAGGGGGCTCAACCATGGATAACAAGGATAGTGTGAAAGCCAAAGAGGAGGCATATAAATTGGCCCGAAAAAGCAGCAAACCTGAGGACTGGGAGAAATGTAAAACAGTAAGAAGTTTAACAACACCAGGTTAAAGTCCAACAGGTTTATTTGGTAGCAAAAGCCACACAAGCTTTCGGAGCTCTAAGCCCCTTCTTCAGGTGAGTGGGAATTCTGTTCACAAACAGAGCTTATAAAGACACAGACTCAATTTACATGAATAATGGTTGGAATGCGAATACTTACAACTAATCAAGTCTTTAAGAAACAAAACAATGGGAGTTTGTGTGGCTTTTGCTACCAAATAAACCTGTTGGACTTTAACTGGTGTTGTTAAACTTCTTACTGTGTTTACCCCAGTCCAACGCCGGCATCTCCACATCAGAAATGTAAAATCCAGCAGAGGAGGACAAAGGGTGTAATTCAGGAGGGAAAAATAGAATACGAGAGTAGGCGTGCAGAAAACATAAAAACTGACCGCTAAAACTTTTATAGATATGTGAAGAGAAAAAGACTGATGGAGACAAATATAGGTCCCTTGCAGTTAGAATCAGGTGAATTCATAATAGGCAACAAAGAGATGGCAGAGCAGCTGAACAAACACTTTGGATCTGTCTCCACTAAGGATGACACAAATAATCTTCTGGAAATGCGAGGGGACAGAGGGTGTAACATGAAGGAGGAACTGAAGTCATTAGTCAGGAAATTGTATTGGGGAAATTGCTCAGATTAAAACCCGATAAATCCTCAGGGCCTGATGCTCTGCATCCTAGAGTACTTAAGGAAGTGGCCCTAGAAATAGTGGACGCATTGGTGATCATTTTCCAGCATTCTATAGACTCTGGAAGAGTTCCAATGGATTGGAGGATAGCTAATGTAACCCCACTTTTTAAAAAAGGAGGGAGAGAGAAAACGGGAATTATAGACCGGTTAGCCTGACATCGGTTGGGGTGAAAATGCTGGAGTCAATTATTAAGGTTGTAATAACTAAGCATTTGGAAACTGGTGACAGGATCAGTCCAAGTCAACATGGATTCACTAAAGGGAAATCGTGCGTGACAAATCTTCTGGAATTCCTCGAGGATGTGACCAGTAGAGTGGACAAGGGTGAACCAGTGGATGTTGTGTATTTGGACTTTCAAAAGGCTTTTGACAAGGTCCCACACAAGAGATTAGTGAGCAAAATTAAAGCTCATGGTATTAGGGATAATGTATTGATGTAGATAGAGAACTGGTTGGCAGACGGGAAGCAGAATGTGGGAATAAATAGGTCCTTTTTAGAGGGGCAAGCAGTGACTAGTGGGGTACCGCAGGGTTCAGTGCTGGGATCCCAGCTGTTCACAATATACATTAATGATTTGGATGGACATGAATGCAATATCTTCAAATGTGCAGAAGATACTAAGCTGGGTGGCAGTGTGTGCTGCGAGGAGGATGCTAAGAGGCTGCAGGGTGACTTGGCCAGGCTGACTGAGTGGACAAATCCTTGGCAAATGCAATATAATGTGGATAAATGCGAAGGAAATCCTCATTAGTTAGGAAATTGCTGGGATTAAAACCCGATAAATCCCCAGGGCCTGATGCTCTGCATCCTAGAGTACTTAAATGTAAAGTTATCCACTTTGGTGGCAAAAACAGGAAAGAAAATTATTATTTGAATCGTGGCAGTTTGAGAAAAGAGGAAGTGCAACGTTACCTGGGTGTCATGGTGGAACAGTCGCTGAAGGTTGGCATGCAGGTACAGAAGGCGGTGGGGAAAGCTAATGGCACATTGGACTTCATAGCATGAGGATTTGAGTATAGGAGTAGGGATGTCTCGTTACACTTATACAGGGCCTGGGTGATGCCACACCTTGGGTATTGTTTGCAGTTTTGGTCTCCTAGTCTGAGGACATTCTTGCTATTGAAGGAGTCCAGCAAAGACCGAGTGGTGTTATTGCTAGACTATTAATCCAGAAACTCAGCTAATGTTCTGGGGACCCGGGTTTGAATCCCACCATGGCAGATGGTGGAATTTGAATTCAACAAAAGATAGCTGGAATTAAGAATCTACTGATGACCATGAAACCATTGTCGATTATCATAAAAACCCATCTGGTTGCTGGGTATTTTTGGTGGCTGGCTGTTTTAAGTGCTGGATGATTTGGGTGCAGTGGTGATGTTGGGAATGGCATTAAACACGAAATTAAAGATGCCAGTGATAAGGGATTATTGGTGATCATGGGTGATTTTAACCTGCACATAGATTGGGCAAATCAAATTAGCCACAATGCTGTAGAGGAGGAATTCTGGAATGTATATGGGAAGGTTTTCTTGACCAATATGTGGAGGAACCAACTAGAGAGCAGGCCATCTTAGACTGGGTACTGTGTATTGAGAAGGGAATCTTTGCCAATCTAGCTGTATGAGATCCCTTGGGGATGAGTGACCATAACATGATAGAATTTTTAATCAAGATGGAGAGTGAAGTAGTTGATTCAGGGCCTATGGTGCTGAATCTTAATAAAGGAAACTATAACGATATGAGGTGTGAGTTGGCCTTGATAGATTGGGAAGAGTTACTTAAAGGGATGATAGTGGGTAGGCAATGGTAAACATTCAAGGAACACATGGGGGAACTACAGCAACTGTTTATTCCTGTCTGGCACTAAAGCAAAGTGGGTAAGAGGGCCAATCCATGGCTTACAAAGGAAATTAGAGAGAGTAGGAGCCTGCACCCCTAATTACCCTACACCCAAAACACCCAGCACCCAGCACCCAAAACACCTAGCACCCAGCACCCAAAACACCCAGCACCCAAAACACCCAGCACCCAGCACCCAAAACACCCAGCACCCAGCACCCAAAACACCCAGCACCCAAAAAACCCAGCACCCAGCACCCAAAACACCCAGCACCCAAAACACCCAGCACCCAAAACACCTAGCACCCAGCACCCAAGACACCCAGCACCCAGCACCCAAAACACCTAGCACCCAGCACCCAAAACACCCAGCACCCAGCACCCAAAACACCCAGCACGATCTAAGGAAGAAGCATACAGATTGGCCAAGAAAAATAATAAGTCTGAGGGTTGGGAACAGTTTAGAATTCAGCAAAAAAGGACCAAGGGATTGATTAAGAATGGGAAAATATAATACAAAAGTAAGGTTGCAGGAAACATAAAGACTGACACTAAGAGTTTCTATAGATACGTGAAGCGAAAGAGGTTGGTGAAGACAAATGTAGGTCCCCTACACACAGAAACGGGGAAATGTATAATAGGGGACAAAGAAATGGCCAAGCAACTGAATACATACTTTGGTTCTGTCTTCACAAAAGAGGACACAAATCAAATGCCAGAAATGTTGGAGAATGCAAGATTTAGTGAGAAGGAAGAACTGAGGGAGATCAATATTAGAGAAATGGTGCTGGGAAAATTGATGGGACTGAGGGCAGATAAATCCCCAGGGCCTGATAATCTACATCCCAGAGTACTTATCTGGTCCATATCTGCGCCAGGTGCGTCGAACTGCAGCTCCTGAAAGACCGCGTTAGGGAACTGGAGCTGCGGCTCGATGATCTTAGTCTAGTCAGGGAAAATGAGGAGTTAATAGATAGAAGTTACAGGCAGGTCGTCACACCAGGGCCATGGGTGGAAGGCACCTGGGTTACGGTTAGGAAGGGTAAAGGTCACGTACCAGAGAGTACCCCAGTGGTTGTCCCCCTTAACAGTAAGGGATGTGTGTCAGACGGGAGAGAGGAGGGGAGAGAGCAGTCAGTGATGGGATCCCCTGTGGTTGTTCCCCCTCCAAAATAAGTATACCATTTTGGATACTCTGGGGGGAGATGACCCTCCAGAGGTAAGCCACGATGACCAGGTCACTGGCATGGAATCGGGCTCTGTGGCTCAGAAGGGAAAGAGGGGAACCGGGAGAGCAATAGTAGTGGGGGATGAAATGGTTCGAGGCACAGACAGGCGGATCTGTGGGCGTGAACGAGACTCCAGGATGGTAGTCTGCCTCCCTGATGCCAGGGTCCTGGATGTCTCTGAGCGGGTAGGATGCATCCTAAAAAAGAGGTAACCAGGCAGACGTCATTGTCCACATTGGTGCAAATGACGTAGGCAGAAAGAGCAGGGAGGTCCTGCGAGAGCAATTCAGGGAGCTGGGTAGTAGGCTGAAAAGCAGGGCCTCGAGGGGAGCGATCTCTGGACTACTCCCAGTGCCACAAGCTAGTGAGGCGAGGAACAGGGAGATTGTACAGCTGGGAGGGTTTCAAATTCGTAGATCACTGGGAAGTCTTCAAGAGAGGATGGCACCTGTACAAGAAGGACGGGTTGCACCTAAACTGGAGGGGTACGAATATCCCAGCTGGGAGTTTTGCTAGTGTGGTTCGGGTGGGTTTAAACTAATGTGGCAGGGGGGTGGGGATCAGAACAATAGGTCAATAAGCATAGAGGCTGGGGACGAGGTTGGGGCCAAGACAAGGCTATCTAAGAGGAAGGGCATTCTGGGGGAGAATGACCTCAGTGGGCCTGGAGGTCTGGAGTGCATCTGCTTCAATGCAAGGAGCGTCACGGGCAAGACAGACGAGCTTAGAGCCTTAATGCTTGTGCGGAACTTGGATGTGGTTGCAGTGACGGAGACTTGGTTAAAAGAAGGACAGGACTGGCAGCTGAATATTCCGGGGTCCAAGTGTTTTAAGCGAGACAGAGGAGGGGCGAGGAGAGGTGGGGGAGTAGCAATGCTGGTTAGGGAGCATATTACAGCGGTACAGAGGGTGGGCAATATGGAAGGGTCAGGTAACGAGTCACTGTGGGTGGAGCTCAGAAACAGGAAGGACACAGTCACTATGCTGGGGGTATACTACAGGCCTCCCAACAGCCCACGAGGAGCAGGGATGTGTTGTTGCAATTATACAGGGCCTTGGTGAGGCCACACCTAGAGTATTGTGTGCAGTTTTGGTCTCCTTTTCTGAGGAAGGATGTTCTTGCTCTCGAGGGAGTGCAGCAAAGGTTTACCAATATGATTCCGGGGATGGCGGGATTGATGTATGAGGAGAGATTGACTAGGTTAGGATTGTTTTCACTGGAGTTCAGAGGAATGAGGGGGGATCTCACAGAGACTGATAAAATTCTAGCAGGACTAGACAGGGTAGATGCAGGGAGGATATTCCCGATGGTGGGGGAGTCCAGAACCGGGGTCACAGTCTGAGGATTCAGGGTAGACCATTTAGGACAGAGGTGAGGAGACATTTCTTAACCCAAAGAGTGGTGAGCCTGTGGAATTCATTACCACAGGAAGTAGTTGATGCCAAAACATTGAATGTATTCAAGAGGTGGCTGGATATAGCACTTGGGATGAATGCGATCAAACGTTATGGGGAAAAAGCAGCATTAGGCTACTGAGTAGGATGATCAGCCATGATCATAATGAATGGTGGAGCAGGCTTGATGGGCCAAATGGCCTCCTCCTGATATGATCTTCTATGTTTCTATGTCTATGTTTTGGGTGCTGCATGGTCTTTGGGGTGCTGTGCGATTTTTGGGTACTGCCGGGTGATTTTGGGCGCTGGGTGATTTTTGGGTGCTGGGTGTTTTGGGTGCTGGGTGATTAGGGGTGCACCCCAAACTCCCAGCACCCAAAACACCCAGCACCATGAATCACCCAGCACCCAAAACACCCAGCACCCAAATCACACAGCAATCAAATCACATGGAACACAAAAATTACCCAGCATCCAAGACACCCAACATCCAAACACCACTGTGTGATTTAGGGTACTGAGTGATTAGGGGTGCTGGGTGATTAGGGGTGCTGAGTGACTTGAATGTGGTTGTTTTGGGAGCTATGTGATTTTTGGGTACTGGCTGTTTTGGTTCCTGGGTGTTTTGGGTGTGTATGTTTTGCGTGCTCTGTGATTTGAGTGCTGTGTGATTTTTTTGGGGTGCTGGGTGTGTTGGGTGCTGGCTGTTTTGCGTGCTGGCTTTTTGGGGTGCTGTTGTTTTGGGTGCTATCTGATTTTTGTGTGCTGGTTGCGTTTTGGGCGCTGGGTGATTTTTGAGTGCTGGGTGATTTTTGGGTGCTGTGTGTTGCTTGGGTGCTGGGGGATTTGGGTGCTAGGGGATTTGGGGTGCTGGGGGATTTGGGATGCTGGGGGATTTGGGGTGCTGGGGGATTTGGGGTTTTAGTATGTTTTGGTTCTGGTGTGTTTTGGGCGCTGGTTGTGTTTTGGGTGCTGGTTGTGTGTTGGGCGCTGGGTGTGTGTTGGGCGCTGGGTGTGTGTTGGGTGCTGGGTGTGTGTTTGGCGCTGGGTGTGTTTTGTGCGTTGGGTGTGTTTTGGGCGCAGGGTGTGTTTTGGGCGCTTGTGTGTCTTGGGTGCAGGGTGTGTTTTGGGTGCTTGTTGTGTGTCTTGGGTGCTTGTTGTGTGTTTTGGGCGCTGGTTGTGTTTTGGGTGCTGGGCATGTGTTGGGCGCTGGTTGTGTGTTTTGGGTGCTGGTTGTGTTTTGGGTGCTGGGCGTGTGTTGGGCACTGGTTGTGTGTTTTGGGTGCTGGTTGTGTTTTGGGTGCTGGGTGTTTTTTGGTCGCTGGGTGTGTTTTGGGCACTGGCTGTGTGTTTTGGGTGCTGGTTGTGTTTTGGGCACTGTGTGTGTTGGGCGCTCTGTGTGTGTTGGGCGCTCTGTTGTGTGTTGGGCGCTGTGTGTGTGTTGGCTGCTGGGTGTGTGTTGGCTGCTGGGTGTGTTTTGTGCGCTGGGTAACTTGATTGTGGATGTTTTTTGTGCTGTGTGATTTTTGGGTGCTGGATGATTAGGTTGCTGTATGATTTTTGGGTGCTGTGTATTTTGGGTGTTCGGTGATTTGTGTGTGGATGTTTTTTGTGCTTTGTGATTTTTGGGTGCTGGGTGATATGAGTGTGGATTTTCTGGGTGCTGGCTGTTTTGAGTGCTGGTTGTTTTAGGTACTGGCTGTTTTGGGTGCTGGGTGACTTGAGTGCGGTTGTTTTGGGTGCTATGTGATTTTTGGGTGCTATGTGATTTTTGGGTGCTGGGTGTGTTTTGGGTGCTGGGTGTGTTTTGGGTGCTGGGTGTGTTTTGGGTGCTGGGTGTTTTTTGGTCGCTGGGTGTGTTTTGGGTGCTGGGTGTTTTGGGTGCTGGGTGTGTTTTGGGTGCTGGTTGTGTTTTGGGCGCTGGCTGTGTTTTGGGTGCTGGGTGTTTTGGGTGCTGGGTGTGTTTTGGGTGCTGGGTGTGTTTTGGGTGCTGGTTGTGTTTTGGGCGCTGGGTGTTTTTTGGTCGCTGGGTGTGTTTTGGACACTGGCTGTGTTTTGGGTGCTGGGTGTTTTGGGTGCTGGGTGTTTTGGGTGCTGGGTGTGTTTTGGGTGCTGGGTGTGTTTTGGGTGCTGGGTGTTTTTTGGTCGCTGGGTGTGTTTTGGGCACTGGCTGTGTTTTGAGTGCTGGGTGTTTTGGGTGCTGGGTGTTTTGGGTGCTGGGTGTTTTGGGTGCTGGGTGTTTTTTGGGTGCTGGGTGTGTTTTGGGTGCTGGGTGTTTTGGGTGCTGGGTGTTTTTTGGGTGCTGGGTGTGTTTTAGGTGCTGGGTGTGTTTTGGGCGCTTGTGTGTGTTGGGCGCTTGTGTGTGTTGGGCGCTGTGTGTGTTCTGGGCGATGTGTGTGTGTTCTGGGCGCTGTGTGTGTGTTGGGCGCTGTGTGTGTGTTGGGCGCTGTGTGTGTGTTCTGGGCGATGTGTGTGTGTTCTGGGCGATGTGTGTGTGTTCTGGGCGATGTGTGTGTGTTGGGCGCTGTGTGTGTGTTGGGCGCTGTGTGTGTGTTCTGGGCGATGTGTGTGTGTTCTGGGCGATGTGTGTGTGTTGGGCGTTGTGTGTGTGTTGGGCGCTGTGTGTGTGTTCTGGGCGATGTGTGTGTGTTCTGGGCGATGTGTGTGTGTTGGGCGTTGTGTGTGTGTTGGGCGCTGTGTGTGTGTTCTGGGCGATGTGTGTGTGTTCTGGGCGATGTGTGTGTGTTCTGGGCGATGTGTGTGTGTTGGGCGCTGTGTGTGTGTTCTGGGCGATGTGTGTGTGTGTTGGGCGCTGTGTGTGTTGGGCGCTCTGTGTGTGTGTCGGGCGCTGTGTGTGTGTGTTGGGCGCTGTGTGTGTGTGTTGGGCGCTGTGTGTGTTGGCTGCTGGGTGTGTTTTGTGCACTGAGTGTGTTGGCTGCTGGGTGTGTTTTATACGCTGGGTGTGTTGGCTGCTGGGTGCTTTGGCTGCTGGGTGTTTTGGCTGCTGGGTGCTTTGGGCGCTGGGTGACTTGAGGGTGGTTGTTTTGGGTGTTGGGTGCATTTGGTGCTGGGTGATTTTGGTTCCTGGGTGAGTTTGGTGCTGGCTGTTTTGGTTCCTGGATGATTTGGGTGCCGTGTGTTTTGGGTGCCATTGATTTGGTTCCTGGGTCTTTGGTTCCTGGGTGTTCAGGGGTGCTGCATGTGTTGGGTGTTTTGTTTGCTGGGTGTTTTGTTGGGTGACTTGAGTGCGTGGTGTTTTGGGTGCGTGGTGTTTTGGGTGCGTGGTGTTTTGGGTGCAGGGTGATTTTTGGGTGCAGGGTGATTTTTGGGTGCAGGGTGATTTTTGGGTGCTGGGTGAATTGAGTGCGGATATTCTGGTTGCTGTGTGATTTTTTGGTGCTGTGTGTTTCGGTGCTGTGTGTTTTGGGTGCTGTGTGTTTTGGGTGCAGGGTGATTTTTGGGTGCAGGGTGAATTGAGTGCGGATGTTCTGGTTGCTGTGTGATTTTTGGGTGCTGTGTGTTTGGGGTGCTGTATGTTTTGTGCGCTAGATGTTTTGGGAGCTGCATGTTTTGCGTGCTGGGTGTTGAGGGGTGCTGTGTGATTTTGGGGTACTGATTGTTTGGGTGCTGGTTGTTTTGGGTGCTGGTTGTTTTGAGTGCTGGGTACTTTGGGTGCTGGTTGTGTTGGGCGCTGTGTGTTTTGGGTGCTGTGTGTTTTGGGTGCTGGGTGTCTTTGGTGCTGGATGTTTTCGGTGCTGGGTGTCTTTGGTGCTGCATGATTTTTGTGTGCTGCCTGATTTGAGTGCTGGGTGTTTAGGGTGAGGGCTGTTTAGGGTGCTGTCTCTTTTGGTTCCTGGATGTTTGGTTCCTGGGTGTTTGGCTCCTGGGTGTTTAGGGGTGCTGGCTGTTTTGTGGCCTGGGTGTTTAGCATGCTGGGTGTTTTGGGTGCTGGGTGTTTTGGGTGCTGTGTGTTTTGGGTGCTGTGTGTTTTGGGTTATGTGTGTTTTGGATGCTGGGTATTTTGGGTGCTGTGTGATTTTGGGGCACAGGGTGTTTTGGGTGCTGTCTCTTTTGGTTCCTGGGTGTTTGGTTCCTGGGTGTTTAGGGGTGCTGGCTGTTTTGTGTTCTGGGTGTTTTGGGTGCTGTGTGATTTGGGGGCGCTGGGTGTTTTGGGTGCTGTCTCTTTTGTGTCCTGGGTATTTTGGGTGCCATGTGATTTTTTGGTACTGGGTGTTTTGGGTGCTGGGTGTTAAGGGGTGCTGGGTGTTTTGGGTGCTGGGTGTTTTGGGTGCTGTGATTTCTGTGTGCTGGGTGTTTTGGGTGCTGGGTGTTTTGGGTGCTGTGATTTCTGTGTGCTGGGTGCTTTGGGTGCAGCTGTTTTGGGTGCTGTGTCATTTTTTGTTGCTGGCTGTTTTGAGTGCTGGGTGTTTTGGGTGCTGGGTGATTTTTGACTGCTGGGTGTTTTGGATGCTGCCTGATTTTCTGGTGCTTGGTGTTTTGGGTTCTGGGTGAATTGGGTGCTGGGTGAATTGGGTGCTGGGTGAGTTGGGTGCTGGGTGAGTTGGATGCTGGGTGAATTGGGTGCTGGGTGAATTGGGTGCTGGGTGAATTGGGTGCTGGGTGAGTTGGGTGCTGGGTGAATTGGGTGCTGGGTGAATTGGGTGCTGGGTGAATTGGGTGCTGGGTGAATTGGGTGCTGGGTGAGTTGGGTGCTGGGTGAATTGGATACTGGGTGAATTGGGTGCTGGGTGTTTTGGGTGCTGGGTGAATTGGGTGCTGGGTGAATTGGGTGCTGGGTGAGTTGGGTGCTGGGTGAATTGGGTGCTGGGTGAATTGGGTGCTGGGTGTTTTGGGTGCTGGGTGAATTGGGTGCTGGGTGAATTGGGTGCTGGGTGAATTGGGTGCTGGGTGAGTTGGGTGCTGGGTGAGTTGGGTGCTGGGTGAATTGGGTGCTGGGTGAATTGGGTGCTGGGTGAATTGGATGCCTGTCCCTTTAAATCTGTGCTTTTGAATTCAGGTCCGTCCCCTTGCTGCCAATAAGGAGAGGCGCATGCGCATTGCTTCTTGTCTGCCTAGCAACCGCGGCTGCCGCGCGCAGAGGCCGGGATCCCCCCCATTTCCCCCAATGGTGAGACACCGACACCAATCCCCCCGATACCCGGGCAACAAACCTCCCAAAACCTTCCCCTGGGTCCCCCAGTTTCCCGGTGAGTGTCACAGAGCGACACTGACCCCCCCCCCCCCCCCCAACACCGGGGCAACAACCCTCCTCACCCCCTCCCCCCCAATACCGGGACCCTCAGCATTCCCCAATGGTGAGAGGCACCGACAGACCCTTTTCACCGCCCCCCACCCGGGGCAACCCCCTCCTCCAATACCAGGATACCCTCCCCCCCCCTCCCCCGGACACCGGGGCAGCGAATCCCAAGGAGTCAAACCAACCCTCTCCAAACCCCACTGTGTCACCCCAGAAACCCCTGACCAACCTCAGGAGCCAGGCTTGACCCCCACTCTCGGTAACATTGATTTTTTTTTTCTTTTCTCTAGGCCAAAGCAACCACTATTAAAGAGGCTCTGGCCAAATGGGTGAGTAACAGCGGCGCTGGCGGACATTCCCCCTGACATAAGGAACTGACCAGATGATCTCCAGGGAGAGATAGACTAACCCCCCCTGAGGGAGCAGCAATGACCCTGACCATTGATTCCTGATCCCCCTAGACCCGCTGCTCAGTGCTGCCTCCTCTCCATTTCCAACCCTTTGGCTCTTTTTGACCATCCAATTTCCCGCCCCCCCCCTACATTATGCAACATCTGAATGGGTTATGGGGACAGAATTGAATTGCATAAATTCTTGAAGGCAGAAATATTCAGGGCTATGGGGAAAGAGCATGAGAGTGAGACGAATTGGGTGGCTCTTTCAAAGAGTTCATGTGTACAGTGGCCTCTTGCTGTGCTCTGTTATTCTAGCGTCATAGAGGTTTATAGCATGGAAACAGGCCCTTCGGCCCAACTTGTCCATGCCGTCCATTGTAGATGAGTGTTTCGTTATCCCTTCAGTGTACTGTGTCTTTGGGAACTTGAAAGATCTGTACCTATTTAGATGAGCCCTGTCTGGTAGTTTATACTGCCATTAGTCTTGTATTCTGGCAGGTTCCAAAAAGTGGCCATATTTTGAAACCTCTCTGCTGTCTAATTGACTGCAAAGTGTATGGATCCAATTGCCCTTGACATTCTCTCAGTTGCCATCATTCCAATCGATGATTGCTGCTGATGAGTATTGAATTGTTATTGGGTGAGAACCGAGTCAAGCTTAGCTGGGTTGTCCTTTCACAGTTGACACTGAGCTACATGTGAGGTACTGGGACACACGAGGAAGCAGGTTTTACTGAGCCTCTTAATGGAGGGAATAGAGGTAGAGAGACAGAGGTTTCGGGAAAGACTTCAAGCTTTCAGTCCAGGCTGCTGAAGGCTAATATGGGGGATTATTCAAGAGGCCAGAATTGGAGGAGTGCATAGATCTTGAAAGGTTATAGGGATATTGGAGATTAAAGAGAGATTTGAAATCAAGGCTTCTCCGCTATTTGACTATTATCACGTGTCGTCGGATCAAGCCCGAGATCAGGTGGAACGTCTGTTTTTGTCCGCTTGGATCTAGTATATCTCTCTCTCTCTTGTGGGGACTGTGAATTTGATTCAATTTGAATTGGTTTTTGGAGCAAGCAAGGAGATGGAATGTCCACTCTGCACATTGGCTTTGTAACTCTGAGAAAGGAATTACAATTTATAAGATTTGGAATCCAGGACAGATAGTAACACTTATTTGTTTTGAGGACAATAATGACAAGGTTGGATGATTCATGACTTTCAGGAGGAGAAATCAGGTGAAAAAGCAACTGAAGCCATGGAGGTGAAGTTATATGGCCAAGTGCCCCCGATTGAAAAGATGGATGCTTCCCTCTCTACACTGAGTAATTGCGAGTAAGTTTTACCAGGTGAAATCTTGAGTGCTTATTTGCGTCCCTTGCTTCTACTAGTTACCTCTTCGTTAAAAAGTATATTTTCATGTTGAGAGCCATAACCTTTCCTAGATTTCTCCCTTCGCTCACATATCCTGAATTGTGTTCGGTGCTGGTTCCGCTGGCATTGGGTATCTTGTCTAAGTGGGTGTCCCGTTTCTCTGAGCCGAGGTGAAGCGTATTGGTCTGTTTTATCACAAGGCATGTCACAGTTAGTCTGATATGCGTTTTCTACCAGTACTTGGGAGCAGGAATGCTGGCTGATTTCACCACCTTAGCCCCCTGCACCACCGACCCCACACAAAGGTATACTGAGGCTAATTGTTCACCATCCTGCTTGAGATCAGTAAACTCAGTAGTATCCTGTTAGCATCCTGATTGAAAAGTATTTGTCAGTTTAATCAATATTGTAAACTTGGGTCATACTTTGCCCCCCCGACACTAGCTACTCAACCTTTGTTTTAAAAACAATTTCTGTCCTCTTGGAAATGTAGTCAGCTATTCTTGGGCTGTCTGATAACAGATTGATTGATTGATTATACAAACTCTTTTGGTCAATGTAACTGCTGTGGCTGCTAGAGCAAGTCACAGGCTAAACATTCTATAGTGAGTGTCTCACATCCTGATTACCCCAAACCCCTCCACCACCTACAAGTCAAGAGTGAGATGGAATACGCTTCTTTCGTCTGGATGGGCGCAACTGTAACAGCATTCAAACTCCAGCATAATGCAGCCCACTGGATCAACACCCCCATCCATCACCTCAATCGTTCACTCCCTCCGCCAACATCACACAGTGACAGCAATATTATTATCTACATGATGCATTGCAGCAATGTGCCAAGCCACCTTCAGCAGCATGTGCTATACCCGTGACATTTAGAGAAAGCAAAGAGTTGCATGTTTTTACTTGTCTCATTGTATCCAGTTTACCAGCAATATTACAGCTTTAAGCAAGTGAGAATCAGTTGATGCAAAAAAAAGAGAAATGTGCGATGATGTCCCAAATATAAAATATTTTTTCCCTTTTTCAGAAAGTTGTCCCTTTCAACAAACTGCATTGAAAAGATAGCGAATTTAAATGGACTAAGTAAGTGTATGTCTCTCTTAATAAAAAGAAATGAAAGATATTACTTCCAGTTTTAGAAGGGTATTCATGTATTGCTCTGGTTCCACTTTTATATGGAGATCAACAAGAGAGCAAAAGTGCATTGTCGACTCCATTTACATTAATAATGGAGTGCCTAATCCTATAAGAAGAATCATAGACACAGGCTCACTATTGTCTATGATATCCATTGGCATGAACATCCAGCTCACATGTACTGTGTGCTATTATCTACAGGATGCACTGAAGCAAGATTGGGTATGGTAGTGCAGGGGTTATGTTACTGAACTAGTAATCCAGGGACTTAGACTCATAATCCAGAGAATGTGAACTCCTACTCCGCTATGACAGCTTCAGAATTTGAATTCCATTTCCAAAAATATCCGGTATCAGTAGAAGTAGTCATGAAACTGTTGGGTTGTTGTAAAAGCCCAACTGGTTCGTTAATGACCTTTAGGGAAGAAGACCTATTGCCCTTTCTTGGTCTGCTAATATGCGACTCCAGTCCCATACCAATTTGGTTGACTCTTGTATAAAAACAAGTAAAAACAGAATATGTTAGCAATACTCAGCAAATTTGGCAGCATCTGTGCAGAGAGAAATAGATTTAACATTTTCAGTCCAATATGACTCCGAGCTGAAGAGAGGCGGAAATGTGATGGATTTTATGCTGTGGAAGAGTGGGTGGAGCAAAATATAAAGTCAGAGATAGTTGGGAACTTGGGAGAGATTTGACGAAGATGTCATGGACCGTAGACAAAGGGAGTGTTAATGGTAGTGTTAAAGACTAAAGAAGGTGCTAATAGTGGCATAAAGATAAGATAGAAGAATGTGTTCATAGCAGAACAAGGGTCAGCGCTCTGTGAAAGCAAAACATAAGAACACATTACAGACTGGCCCTGCGGGGGCAGGACAGAGTTCATGGTGTGAAGTTGTTTAACTCAATGTTAGGTCCAGAAGGCTATAAAATGCCTAATTGGAAGATGAGGTATGGTTCCTCCAGTTTGTGTTGGGCTTCATTGGAACACCAAAAGCAGGCCAAGGTCAGAAATGTGGGCATGAGAATAAGATAGTGAATTGAAATGGCAGATGACAGGAAGGTGAGAATTGTGCTTGCAGATTGAAGATGTTTCACAGAGTGGTCACCCAGTCTGTTTAGTCTCCCCAGTGTAGAGGAGACAGCATTGTGAGCAGCGAAAGCAGTAGATTAAATTAAAAGGTGCAAGTGAACCATTGCTTCACCTGAAAGGAGAGGCTTTGGATAGTGAGGAAGGCAGAGGTAAAGGGGCACCTTCTGCAATTGCGTGGGAAGTTGCCGTGGGAAGGGGATGAGGTGTCAGGGTTAAGGAGGAGTGAACCAGGGTGTCACAGAAGGAATGATCCCTGCAGAATGGAGGCGGGAGGTGAGGGGAGGGTGTGTTTGGTCGTATCATGCTGGAATTGGCAGAAATGGCGGAGGATGATCCTTTGCAGAGGCCAGTGGCATGAAAAGTGAGAACAAGGGGAACCCTCTCATTGTACTGTAGGGACACACCGGGTGAGAGCAGAGGTTGATTGATTCTTTATTGTGTGGCCACTCTGAAGTGACCTAGCAATCCATTTAGCAGCATTAAACAGCTATTGCGGTGGTTCAAGAAGGTGGCCCAGCATCATCTTAGTGCAATTAGGGATGGGCATTAAATGCCAGACTTGCCAGTGCCGCCCACATCCCAAGAGGAATTTTTAGAAAATGAGATCAGAGATAGTTTAATACCATGCTGATTTTTGAAAGGGAAAACTGAGGCTGAATTTTAAGCTGGGGACGGATCCCTGCCCCACAGCGTTAGTCAACCATTAGGCTGTTAATTGGCTCAGGACCAAACTTTGCCTCCATCTGGGAGGAAGTCTGTCTCTCATTTTTATAGGCTGGCAGCTGTTATTTTCCAGCAGCACCACTGTGGGTGGTGGCCACTGCTGGGAGTTCAGGAGGTAAAATCTGAGAAAGGGGCAGCACGGTAGCACAGTGGTTAGCACTGCTGCTTTACAGCTCCAGGGACCTGGGTTCGATTCCCGGCTTGGGTCACTGTCTGTGTGGAGTTTGCACATTCTCCTCGTGTCTGCGTGGGTTTCCTCCGGGTGCTCCGGTTTCCTCCCACAGTCCAAAGATGTGCGGGTTAGGTTGATTGGCCATGCTAACATTGCCCCTTAGTGTCCTGAGATGTGTAGGTTAGAGGGATTAGCGGGTAAATGTGTAGGGATATGGGAGTAGGGCCTGGGTGGGATTGTGGTCGGTGCAGACTCGATGGGCCGAATGGCCTGTTTCTGCACTGTAGGGTTTCTATGATTTCTATGAAATGACCCTTTAGGGTCTCAATTGGCGAGCAGACCACACAACGACCTACCCTGCTGCTGGTAAAATTGCAGTGGGGCTGGGCTGGTGGTAGGTTTAGCACCACTGCCAAGATGCGCAATTATGCAGCCCCTTCCCCATTACTTTGCCTCGCCTCTTCCTCCCTTGGGTGGATACTGTAAAATTCCAGCCCTGTACTCCTTGGGATAACTGCATCTGTTGTGAAAGCACCTTTTGTTGGAAGAATTATTTGCATATGTAAAATATTATACCTGATTGTACTTGCCATTTTCTTGCTGAAATCAAGAGAGCAATGGTGCTCCATTTTTATCATGCAGCATTACTGTGAGCTGATACATTCTTGCAGATACTTAACTAATATGCTTGGGCTCAGCAGGAATGTTCATGCACCCTTTGCTAATGGTCCTTTTTTACCTGAAAATTTCTGAAGAAAATCGGTTCCTTTAAACTTTATCAGGTTTCATGGGACCCCTTTCTTTCTGTAGGTAGGTATTTTAACAATACGTAATGGGGCAGTAGTTTAATTGAGTTAGTGCCTCAAACAAAGATTGCAGCTTAGGTTATTTACTGAAGCCAGTAGACCCAGTGAATAAATGACTGGTTTGCTGCACACGCTGAACCATATTTAAGTTTTTTTAATACTCCTTGCTAAATTTGAAAAAGTCAAGTAAAGTTTGAGCATAAAGATTATATTTAAAGAACAGTTTCAGCCCTTCCCAGAAAAATAATTTTATTATTTACAGAATCAGTCATTAAAAAAGAATTGTTTAAAGTTTATTTTTAAAAAAGTTTTAAAATGTATTAGTCACAAGTAAGGCTTACATTAACGCTGCAATGAAGTTACTGTGAAATTCCCCTAGTCACCACAGTCCGGCACCTGTTGGTCATTGCACCCAACCAGCAGGTCTTTTAGAATGTGGGAGGAAATCGGATTGATGCAGTTGATGGGCAACATCCTCAGTGGCTTCTGCTGCCAATGTGTGACATGCAACTGCAGCCCATATGGTATGCGGTTAATGGACAGCTCCCAGTGGCAAACTAAGCAAGTGGCTCGTGCATTGCCTTGGGATTGAAGTGACTGAGCCTTGTGTTCAGAACGTTGCTAGGCTCATCCTTATTTTGTAATCCATCTTTGGCATAATAACCAAATTTAACCCTAAAATCAGATGTGTTAGCTCAGTTCAGAATTGTGTGAATTTATTGAGATGTCATCTCAAACATTTGAAGGGTCAGAGATGGAATTTCCAGAGTAATTTACCTCTATTGGCCCAGGATTGTTCCCTGCTCTTGGTCTCACTAAGAGCTTTTTTTTTTGTTTGTTTATGGGATCGTTGGCTGGTCAGCATTTTCTGCCCATCCCTAATTGCCCTTGAGAAGGTGGTGGTGAGCTGCCTTGAACCGCCGCAGTCCATGTGTTTTAGGAACACTTACAATGCTGTTACGAAGCAAGTTCCGGGACTTTGTCCCAGCGACAGCAAGGTAACTTGACTGAAGTGAGGGAGGGGTGGCACAGTGGTTAGCACTGCTGCCTTACAGCGCTAGAGATCTGGGTTCAATTGCAGCCTTGGGTGACCGTGCAAACTCCACGCAGACATTCTGACAACTAGACGAATACATGAATGGGATGGGAATGGAAGGATACGGACTCCATAAAGTGCATGCGGTTTTAGTTTAGGTAGGCATCATGATTGGCGCAGGCTTGGAAGGCTGAAGGGTCTGTTCCTGTGCTGTTCTTTGCATGGGTTTCCTCGGGTGCTCTGGTTTTCTATAACAGTCCAAAGATTTGCAGGCCATGTTAAATTGTCCTTAGTGTCCAGAGATATGTAGGTTAGGGGATTAGCAATGATAAATGCATGGGGTTACGGTGATAGAGCAGTGGGGTGGGACAGGGTAAGATGTTCTTTTGGAGAATCGGTGCAGACTCGATGGGCTGAATGGCTGCCTCCTGCACTGTAGGGGTCCAATGGTTCTAAAGAAATTTGGTTGTAAAGTGTCTAGACATGATGCTCCAACTACCATAAGTATTCAGTTGGCTTGAGAGACCAGCTGGGCTTTTCCTATCTGTCAATTTTGTGTGTTATTTAAAAGTGAAATGCTGTTCTTTTTCTCGTGTTTTCCAGAGAAATTAACAATTCTGTCACTGGGAAGGAACAACATAAAGAATTTAAATGGTCTGGTATGTTAATATAGTTTCACTCTCTAATTCTAAATCTTGCTGCTGAAAGCTGTAATTAATGATGGGGATGTTCTCCTTAAAAAAAGAAGGTTGAGAGGAGATTTGATGGAGGTGTTCAAAATCATGGGGTCTAGACCATAGATAGGGAGAAATTGTTCCCATTGATGCAAGGATTGAAAACCAAAGGACACTGATTTTAAGATAATTGGCAATGGTGACATGAGGAAAATCCTTTTTATGCAGTGAAAATTTCAAAATTTGTGGGTGATACAAAACTTGAAAATATCGTAAATTGTGAGGACAGTGTAGAACTTCAAAAGGCCATAGTTTGTGGACTATGCAGATAGACAGTCAATGAAGTTTAATGTGGAGAAACGCAAAGTGATACATTTTATTTTAGTAGGAAGAAAATGAGGAGACAATATAAAATTAAAGATACGATAAAAAGAGTGTAGTAACAGAGAGACCTGGGTGTATTTGTACATAAAGTTATTCAAGGTGACAGGACAGATTGAGAGAGCAGTTAATAAAGCATACAATTTAGAAGAATGAAAGGTGATCTTGTTGATGTATACAAAATCCTTACATGGCTTGACATGCTGGAAGGATGTTTGTCCTGGTTGTGGGGTATCTAGAACCAGAGTATGCAGTTAATAAGAGATAGGTAATTTAGGAACAAGATGCAAAGGCATTTCTTTACTCAAATTGCTGAATCTTGAGAGTTCTCTTCCCCAGAGATTTGATTTGAATTACTATTGTCACATGTATTAGTATACAGTGAAAAGTATTGTTTCTTGCACGCTATACAGTCAAAGCATACTGTACATAGAGAAGGAAAGGAGTGTGTGCAGAATGTAGTGTTACAGTGATAGCTAGGGTATAGAAAAAGATCAACTTAATGCGAGGTAGATCCATTCAAAAGTCTGATGTCAGCAGGGAAGAAGCTGTTCTTGAGTCGGTTGGTACATGTCCTCAGACTTTTGTATCTTTTTCCCGACGGAAGTAGGTGGAAGAGAGTATGTCCAGGATGCATAGGGCCCTTGATTATGTTGGCTGCTTTTCTGAGGAAACGGGAAGTGTAGATAGTGTCAATGGATGGGAGGCTGGTTTATTAGTCTTGGACAGAACAGGAGCCATACCAAGCTGTGATACAACCAGAAAGAATGCTTTCAATGGTGCATCTGTAAAAGTTGGTGAGAGTCGTAGCGGACATGTCAAATTTCCTTAGTCTTCTGTGAAAGTAAAAGCGTTGGTGGCCTTCCTTAACTATAAGCGTTGGCATGGAGGGACCAGGACAGGTTGTTGGTGATCTGGACACCTAAAATCTTGAAGCTCTCGACCATTTCTACTTCGAGGAAACTCAGTCATTGAGTGTTCAAAGTAGATGTTGATACATTTCTAGGTACCATTGACATCAAGGGATATGGGTTAGTGCAGGAAGGTGGTGTTGAGGGAGAAGATCAGCCTTGATCTAATTAAATGCATCTTGGGCTTTATTAATAAGGGCATAGAGTACGAGAGCAAGGAGGCTATGTTTAACTTTATTTATTAGTGTCGCAAGTAGACTTGCATTAATACTGCAATGAAGCTACTGTGAAAATCCCCTAGTCGCCACACTCTGGCGCCCGTTTGGGTACACTGAGGGAGAATTTAGCATGGCCAATGCCCCTAACCAGCACATCTTTCGGCCTGTGGGAGGAAACCCACGCAGACACTGGGAGAACATGCAAACTCCAAACAGAACTGAATAGCCTCATTAGCGATAGACAACATGGTTTTGTACGAGGGAGGTCATGCCTCACAAATTTGGTTGCGTTTTTTGAGGAGGTGACAAAAATGATTGACGAGGGAAGGGACGTGGATGTCATCTACATGGATTTTAGTAAAGCGTTTGACAAGGTCCCTCATGGCAGGCTGGTGCAAAAGGTTAAATCTCATGGGATCAAAGGTGAACTAGCTAGATGGGTACAGAACTGGCTTGGCCATGGAAGATAGAGGGTAGCAGTGGAGGGGTCTTTTTCTGATTGGACGTCTGTGACTAGTGGTGTTCATGATGTGGAGATGCCGGCGTTGGACTGGGGTAAACACAGTAAGAAGTCTAACAACACCAGGTTAAAGTCCAACAGGTTTATTTGGTAGCAAATGCCACACGCTCTGAAAGCTAGTGGCATTTGCTACCAAATAAACCTGTTGGACTTTAACCTGGTGTTGTTAGAGTTCTTACTAGTGGTGTTCCGCAGGGCTCTGTACTGGGACCTCTGCTGTTTGTGATATATATAAATGATTTGGAAGAAGATGTAGCTGGTCTGATTAGTAAGTTTGCGGACGACACAAAGATTGCTGGAGTTGCGGATAGTGATGAACATTGTCAGAGAATACAGCAGGATATAAATAGGCTGGAAAATTGGGCGGAGAAATGGCAGATGGAATTTAATCCAGATAAATGCGAAGTGATACATTTTGGTAGATCTAATGCAGAGGGGAGCTATACAATAAATGGCAGAACCATCAGGAATATAGACACACAGAGGGATCTGGGTGTACAAGTCCACAGATCCTTAAAGGTGGCAGCACAGGTGGAAAAGGTGGTGAAGAAGGCATATGGCATGCTTGCCTTTATTGGACGGGGCATAGAGTATAAAAGTTGGCATATGATGATGCAGTTATATAGAACGTTGGTTAGGCCACATTTGGAATACTGCGTCCAGTTCTGGTCGCCACACTACCAGAAGGACGTGGAGGCTTTGGAGAGAGTGCAGAAAAGGTTTACCAGGATGTTGCCTGGTATGGAGGGTATTAGCTATGAGGTGAGATTGAGTAAACTAGGGTTGTTCTCCCTGGAAAGACGGAGGTTGAGGGGTGACCAAATAGAAGTTTATAAAATTATGAAGGGCATAGATAGGGTGGACACTTGGAAGCTTTTTCCCAGATCAGAAATGACAAACACAAGGGGTCACAAGTTCAAGGTTCACTACAGATATGCGGGGGACGTATTTTACACAGAGGGTGGTGGGGGCCTGGAATGCACTACCAAGCAAGGTGGTTGAGGCAGACACGCTAGGATCATTTAAGACTTATCGAGATAGCCTCATGAACAGACTGGGGATACAGGGATACAAACTAGTCTAGGTCTAGTTAGGAACACCTGATCGGTGCAGGCTTGGAGGGCCGAAGGGCCTGTTCCTGTGCTGTATTGTTCTTTGTTCTTTGACAGTGACCCAAGCCGGGAATTGAACCCGGGTCCCTGCACTGTGAGGCAGCTGTGCTAGCCACTGTGGTGAACTTGTATAAGACACTAGTTAGACCTCAGCTGGAATATTGTACACAGTTCTGGGCACCACATTTTAGGAAGGACGTGAAGGCACTGGAGAGAGTGCAGAAGAAGTTTGAGAATGGTTTCAGCAATGAGGAATTTCAGTCATGAAGTAAAATTGGAGAAGTTGGGTTTCTTTTCCTCGGACAAAAGGAGGTTGAAAGAACATTTGATAAACGTATTCAAATGTATAAGTGGTCTGGCAAAGTAGATAGGGAGAAACTGTTCCCACTGGTGAAAGGATTGTGACAAGGGGGAACAGATTCAAGATAATTAGTAAAAGAAATAAAAATGATGTGAGAAAAGTTCTTCCACGCAACAAGTGGTTGGGGTCTGGAATGCACTGCCTGAGAGTATGGTGGTGGGGGTGGCAGGTTCAATCAAGGCATTCAAAAGGGAATTTGATGATTTATTTGAAAAGAAACACCCTGTATGGTTATGGTGGAGGGAAGGCAAGAAAGTGGCACTTGATGAAATGCTTATTTGGAGAGCTGATGCAGACATGATGGGCTGAATGGCCTCCTTCTGTGCTGTAACAATTCTGTGATTGAGTAGTTCGGATCTGCCAGAGATTGTGATGAAGGCAGGTTTGATCAAAGCGTTCAAGATGAAATTGGATTATTATCTGAGAAGGAAGAATGTGCAATTCTATAGGGAGACGGCAGCGGAATGGCATGAGGTGAATTTATCCTTTAGAGGACAAGAGCAGACACGATGACAGATGGTCTCCTCCTATGATTCTCTAATTCTGGTCTCAAGCGCTTTTCCAATTTTAATTACTTCACCGTTGGCTTTCAGCTGTCTGGATCCTAAGTTTTGGAATTCCAACTCTAAACCAATCTGCCTCATATTCTCCTCTCTTATTGGTTCCTTAAAACCTATCCTTTTGAACAAGCTTTTGGTCATCTCCTTGCTATCCAGCTCTCAAATTTGCAGAGCATGATCTTGACATGAGGGTGTTTTTCTGAATGGAGGTCTGTAACTAGTGGTGTTCCGCAGGGATCAGTGCTGGGACCTCTGCTGTTTGTAATATATATAAATGACTTGGAAGAAAACGTAGCTGGTCTGATTAGCAAGTTTGAGGATGATACTAAGATTGGTGGAGTTGCGAATAGTGATGAAGATTGTCAGAGAATACAGCAGGATATAGATAGGCTGGAAAAATGGACGGAGAAATGGCAGATGGAATTTAATCCAGCCAAAGGTGATGCATTTTGGTGGATCCAATTCAGGTAAGAGCTATAAAATAAATGGCAGAACCATCAGGAGCATAGACACACAGAGAGATCTGGGAGCACAGGTCCACAGATCTTTAAGTGACAGCACAGGTGGAAAAGGTGGTGAAGAAAGCATATGGCATGGGACATCGAGTATAAAAGTTGGCAAATTATGTTACAGTTGCATAAAACATTGGTTAGGCCACATTTGGGATACTGTGCCCAATTCTGGTCACCACACTATCAGAAGGACGTGGAGGCTTTGGAGAGAGTACAGAAAAGGTTTACCAGGATGTTGCCTGGTATGGAGGGTATTAGCTATGAGGAGAGATTGAAGAAACTGGGATTGTTCTCCCTCGAAAGATGGAGGCTGAGGGACGACCTGATAGAAATTTATAAAATTATGAGAAGTATAGATAGGGTGAATAGTTGGAAGTTTTTTCCCAGGGCAGAAATGACAATTACAAGGGGGTAAAGGTTCAAGATAAGGGGGGAAAGGTTCAGTGGAGATGTGCGGGGGACGTTTTTTGCACACAGGGTGGTGGGGGCCTGGAATGCACTGCCAAGTGAGGTGGTTGAGGCAGTTATGTTAGCCACACTTGAGACATCTTGATAGGCATACGAACAAATGGGGAATAGAGGGATATAAACGGCTGGTCTAGATAGGACAACGTGATCGGCGCAGGCTTAGAGGGCCGAAGGACCTGTTCCTGTGCTGTACTGTTCTTTGTTCTTTGTATTAGCTCCAGGCCATTCTGGAGTGAAACCAAGAAACATTTTTTCACGTAAAGGGTAATCTGGAATATTCTTCCGAAAAGAGGGGTTGGTGGGGAGGGGGGGTTCAATTGAAATTTTGTGTTCCAAATTTCGACTAAAATAAAGGCAAAATACTGCAGGTGTTAGTAGTTGAACTGCTAGATGATGCTACAAGAAGTTACATTAACCCTGTTTCTCTCTCCACAGATTCTGCCAAGCCTGATGAATTATTCCAGCATTTTTTGTTTTTATTCCAGATCCCATCGCGGCACAATGAATTAGTACTCCTGCCTCACAGCGCCAGGGACCTGGGTTCAATTCCAGCCTTGGGTGACTGTCTGTGTGGAGTTTGCTTCCCGTGTTTGCATGGGTTTCCTCCAGATGCTCCAGTTTCCTCCCACAGTCCAAAGATGTGTGGGTTAGCTGGATTGGCCATGCTAAATTGCCCCTTAGTGTCATGAAGGTTAGCAGGGTTACAGGGATAGGGCCTGGTTGGGATTGTTGTCGGTGCAGACTCTTCCTGCACTGTAGGAATTCAATGGTCTATGATCTGTGTGTGAAGAAGTGTTTTCAGATATCACCCCTTAAGGTTATTCCCCTCATTCTGGACTTCCCCAGTTGAGGAAATAGTTTATCTTTATCTACCCCATAAATTCCTTTAATCATCTTAAACGCTTGAATCAAATCACCCCTTATATATTTTCTATACTTGAGGAAATACAAGCCTAGTCAATCAAATCTGTTCTCGTAACTGAAGCCTGTTCACTCCTTGCACCATTCTGGTGAATCTGCACTGTCTCCCGTCCTAGGTTAGTGTATTCTTCCAGAGATCCAGTGCATAGAACTGAACACACTCCGCATAGTCTAACCAGACCTCTGTACCACTGTAACATAACTTCCACTCCTTTGTCTTCCAACCCTCTTGAGCCAAAGGCTAAAATCCATTAGTATTTTAAATTACTTTTTGTAGCTATTCACTGGGTTTTACTGATTCCTGGCTTGCTAATTAGCTTCAATAATGCAATGGCACGTCCACCTGCCTATTGCTCGATCTGACTTGAAAATCCTTTTTTGAGTTTAATTCATAAATCCTGTGCTGTATGTCAAATTAGTGGTACAAAGGGACTCTTAAAATTTGATGTTGTAATTAGTTTTACTTTCTCCAGGAGGCAGTGGGGGAAACGCTGGAAGAGTTGTGGATTTCGTATAACTTGATTGAGAAGCTTAAAGGAATTCATGCCATGAGGAAGCTTCGAGTACTGTACATGTCGAACAATCTAGTGAAGGATTGGGGTATGCTTCATTTCCTTTCAAAGAGGAAGACTTGCATTTAAAGAGTGTCTTTCACAAGCTGGGTATTTACCAAAATGCTTTTCAGTCAATTAAAGATTGTTGAGGTGTAGTCACTGTTGTAATGTAGGAAATGGGACTGTGAATTTGTACACAGCAAACTCCCCAAAAGTGACAATGGCCAGATAATCAATTTTTATGTGTTGGTTGAAGGAAGGCACCTGGGAAAACACCCCTCCTTCTTCAAAATGGGATCTTTTATGTCCACCTGAGAAGACAGCCAGGGCCTTGGTTTAACATCTCTGGGTGGCACGGTGGTTAGCGCTGCTGCCTCACAGCACCATGGACCCTGGTTCAATTCCAGTTTTGGGTGACTCTGTGTGGAGTTTGCACATTCTCCCTGTATTTGCGTGGGTTTCCTCCGGGTGCTCTGGTTTCCTCTCATAGTCCAAGGATAGCTGGTTAGCTGGATTGGCCATGCTAAATTGTCCCTTATGAAATACAGGTTAGAGGGATTATGTGGAGTTGGTGCAGGCGCAATGGGCCGAATGGCAGCCTCCTGCACTTTAGGGATTCTATTCTATGATTCTAAGACAAAATTTCCAACAGTGCTGTGCTGAAATGTCAGCCTAGATTATGGGTTCAAATCTCTGGATTGCGATTTGAATCTACAATGTTCTGACAGAGGCAAGAGCAATATCACCTAGCTTCTGTTGGTACCTTTGTGACTTAGTTAAAGCTTTCTGATTCCATTAATGTATTCTGTTGCTCTATTGAACACAGAATCAGCACATTGAATTGCTATATTCGGTGAGTTCCTGACCTTAACACTGATCCCAAGGTAGCAAATGGAAGTCCATCTCCCTATTCGTGGGATTCTAACTACAATTTTCCAAATTTCCCTTGACTCAAGAATTGTTCCTTTTAGATTGGAGCATTGTGTGTGCTGTTTGAGAGGTGAGAGCAGCAATTCAGGGAATTATATCCAGCCTAACATTTGTTGTTGGAAAACTGCTGGAATCTATAATTAAAAATAGGATGACTGAACATGTTGAAATTTTTCCTTGTCAATCAAAAATCCCTCAAATTCTTGAATCTATTCAATGGTCCAGCATCTGTTGTTATTTGCGGTAGAGAATTTCAAAGATTCACAACCTCCAAGAGGAGAAATTCCTCCTTAACTCTGTCTTAAATGGGAGACCCCTTGTTCTGAAACTGTGCCCCCTAGTTCTGGATTCTCCCTCAACATGGAACATCCTCTTAGCATCTTACCTTGTCCTGTCCCCTTAGAATCACATGTTTCAATAAAATCACCTCTCCTTCTAAACTCCAGTGATTATAGGTCCAACCTGCTTAACCTTTCTTCATAAGACAACCTTTGAATCAACTTGGTGAACTTTCTCTGAAGTCATGATGTGGAGATGCCGACATTGGACTGGGGTAGGGCACAGTTGTGTTGTGAGATTTCTTACTTCTCTGAAGTGCCTTCAACCAAGTTAAATCCCTCCTCTAGATATGATCTCGCCAACGCTCTGTATAGTTGTAACATACCTCCCTACTTTCATATTCCAGCCTCCTTACAATAAAGACTCCCATCCCATTTGCCATGCTGAGCCTGCATGCTAACTTATATGCTTCATGTCCCAGTCTCCCAGATCCCTCTGCACCTCAGCGTTCTGCAGTCTTTCTCTATTTAAATAATATTCTGCTTTATTATTCCTTCCTAAGTGGACAAACTCACATTTTTCACCTTCTACTTCATCTGCTAATTTTTTGCCCATTCACTTAACCTACATCTAAATCCCTTTGCAGATTGTGTGTTCCCCTCGCAACTTGCTTTTCCACCTATCTTTGTATCAGTAACAGATTTGGCTATGATACAGTCAGTTCCTTCAGTCAAGTCATTCATATAGATTGTAAATAGTTGAGGTCATGGTGCAGATCTCCTAATCTATTATTTATAATTGGCAACCTATTATTTGCCAACCTGAAGATGACCCATTTATCCTGATTGGTTATCTATTCATGCTAATATATTCCGCACCATGAGCTCTTATTTTTTGAAATAAACTTATATTATAGGATATTGTCTAAAAATTACAGCCAGACCTTTCAGGAGTGAAATGAGGGAAACACTTTGGAACTCTTGTGCAAAGGGCAATTGATGTTGAATCAATTATTATTATAAATCTGAAATTGATAAGATTTTTGTTAACCAACGAGATTAAGGGATATGAGGCAACGGTGAGTTTATGGCATGAGACTGCTGATCAGCTGTGATCTCACTAAATGACAGAACAGGCTCAAGGGGTTGAATGGTTCATGTGTTTCTAGATTTAGTGCAGCAGTCTGAGCTACACTTGTGCCATCTTGTGGCCAATTGTAGAATGGCATTGCAAGAGTTCTGAGATTGTGACTTTCAATGCTGTCTGTCCCCACTAGGAATGGGACTAAATTAGACAACATTTTTAAAGAGCTGGCACAGGCGTGAGGGGTCAAATGGCAACCTTCTGTTTTATAATGGCCTGTAATGGTCTTTTTTAACTTTTTGGAGTGAGAAACATTAAATCAGCTAGAATTTAAAATCCTTAACTTCGTCTAGGAAACAACAGGGAAAAGAGCACTGGGAGATCCTGAAAAAAGAGAGAACTTGCATTTGTATAGCACCCTTTGCAACCTTGGAATATCCCAAAGCCCTCTACAGTCAATGGCGTACTTTTGAAGTGTAGTCACTATTGTGGGGAAAGGTGGCAAGCAATTTGAGCAGAGCAAGGTCAACAATGTGGTAATGGCAAGTGAGGAATAAATATTGGCCAGGTTAACAAGAAGAACTTCACTGCTCTTTGAATAATACCCTTGCAGCCATCTGAGGAGACAGATGGGGCTTTGGCTCATTGTCTCATCCAATACTGCACTCAGAGTGTCAACCTAGGCTATGTATTCAGCTTTGGAGTGGCACTTGAACCTGCTGTCTTCTGACTAAGGTGAGAATGGGACCAACTTAACCACAGTTGACTTTATTTTGACACAGTTCTGAAGTATCTCTCAACAAACACAATGGACTCCCTGAACATCTTCAACCCACTCCATTTCAGTTCAAGGCGGCACAGTGGTTAGCACTGCTGCCTCAGTGCCAGGGACCCAGGTTTGATTATGGCCTTGGGTGACTCTGGAGTTTATATATTCTCCCCATGTCTGCATGGGTTTCCTCTGGGTTCCTCCCACATTTCAAAGATGTGTGCAAGTGAGGTGGAGTGGCAATGTTAAATGCACGAGGTTATGGGGATAAGGCAGGGGTGTGGACCCTATGAAATGCTCTTTCAGAGAGTCAGTGCAGACTCGCTGGGCAGAATGGCCTCATTCTGCACTGTAGGGATTCTATGGTACTATGATTAAAGCAAGATGCAGTTGTAAAAATACTTCAGTATGCAGCACCATAACTTACAGATATAAAGAGAAGAAAATAAAAGTGAAAGAAAACTTCTTCATCCCACCATAATTATGATACGGTTACTGCAGTGGCAGAACTGACCTAATTCAGAATTGATCTGCTCTGTAGCACAGTGATCATCTTCCAATAATGCATTTCTCTAATCTTTCTGCTGTTGTACAATATCAGACTAATGCAGCCCCAAACTGTTAAATTTCTCTTGCCAATTTTGCTGGAAAAATGATGGTATGAGCAATCCCATTTGAAAGCACCTTAGTGCTTTGATTATTTTGATCCTTTGCTTATATCATTTTGATTCCTTATTAATATTCCACCTCTAAGGCTCAGGATACTAACCTATTAACAGAGAGGTGTCTGCCCTTTTGTGCCACAATACTTGCATGCCCTAGGTGACAATCTGCCATTACAGAGTTGACTGGAGTGAGGAGTTTTAGGATGTCGAGAGTTTGTCGCTATGAACTAATTCAGTATTTGGCATTTGTATAGTGTTTCATGTCCTCAGGACATCCCAAAGCCCATCAATCCTGTTCACTCGCAAAGTCCTCCTTACTACGTCTGGAACTTGTGCCAGAATTAGGAGAGGTGTCCTACAGACTAGTCAAGCAACAGCCTGACGCAGTTATGCTCACCAAATCTTACAGCCAATATCCCAGTCTTCTCCATCACCATCCCTGGTGATGGGGTGGCACGGTGGCACAATGGTTAGCACTGCTGCCTCACAACGTCAGGGACCCGGGTTCGATTCCCCGCTTGGGTCACTGTCTGTGTGGAGTTTGCACGTTCTCCCCGTGTCTACATGGGTTTCCTCCGGGTGCTCTGGTTTCCTCCCACTTTGTGAAAGACGTGCTGGTTAGGTGCATTGACCCGACAGGTGCTGGACTAGGGGACTGCAATGAAGTGTTAATGTAAGCCCTACCTGTGACTAATAAATAAACTTTAAACTTTAACCTTTGGTTATTACCACCATAAGAGTAGTCCCGGAAAAGGCGGCATCACAGTGGCAATGGGAAGGAGTGGCCTTGGCAGTCCCGAACATTAAATTTTTTAAATATACAATACTGGTGGGAAGTGAGTTCCAAGATTCTGATCCCATGACTGTGAAGGAATGGTGATTTGGTTCCAACAGGCCCGGATGGAATGCATCCCAGGGTACTGAAAGAAATGTCAGAGGTAATAGCGGATGCGTTAGTGGTTATTTATCAAAATTAGTTGGATTCTGGGGTAGTGCTGGCGGATTGGAAAACAGCTAATGTTAAGCCGCTGTTTAAAAAAGGAAATAGACAAAAGGCGGGTAACTACAGGCCAGTTAGCTTAACGTCTGTAGTTGGGAAAATGCTGGAATCCATCATTAAAGAAGAAATAGCAGGCCATCTGGATAAGAATGGTTCGATTAAGCAGAGGCAGCATGGATTCATGAGGGGAAAGTCGTGCTTGACGAACTTGTTGGATTTTTATGAAGATGTGACTAGTGCGGTTGACGGAGGGGAACCGGTGGATGCGGTGTTTTTGGATTTCCAAAAGGCGTTTGATAAGGTGCCTCACAAAAGGTTGCTGAAGAAGATTGGGTCACATGGAGTTGGGGGTCGGGTGTTAGGGTGGATTGGGGATTGGCTATCCGACAGGAAGCAGAGAGTCGGAATAAATGGGTGCTTTTCTGGTTGGCAGATGGTAACTAGTGGCGTGCCGCAGGGATCGGTACTGGGGCCTCAACTATTTACCATTTATATAGACTATCTGGAGGAGGGGACTGAGTGTAGGGAAACAAAGTTTGCAGACAACACAAAGATAAGTGGAAAAGTGAATCGTGTGGAGGGTGTAGAAGGTCTGCAGAGAGATTTGGACAGGCTGAGTGAGTGGGCGAGGATCTGGCAGATGGAGTATAACGTTGACAAATGTGAGGTTATTCACTTTGGAGGAAATAATAGCAAATTGGATTATTATCTAAATGGAAAAAAATTACAACATGCTACTGTGCAAAGGGACCTGGGGGCCCTTGTGCATGAGACGCAAAAACCCAGTCTGCAGGTGCAACAGGTGATCAAGAAGGCAAATGGGATGTTGGCCTATATCGCAAGGGGGATAGAATATAAAAGCAGAGATGTCTTGCTGCATCTGTACAGGGCATTGGTGAGGCCGCAGCTGGAATACTGTGTGCAGTATTGGTCCCCTTATTTGCGGAAGGATATATTGGCCTTGGAGGGAGTGCAGAAAAGGTTCACCAGGTTGATACCGGAGATGAGGGGTGTTGATTATGAGGAGAGACTGAGCAGATTGGGTTTGTACTCGTTGGAATTTAGAAGGCTGAGGGGGGATCTTATAGAGACCTATAAGATAATGAAGGGGCTGGATAGGGTAGAAGTGGAGAGATTCTTTCTACTTAGAAAGGAAGCTAGAACTAGAGGGCACAGCCTCAAAATAAAGGGGGGTCAGTTTAGGACAGAGTTGAGGAGGAACCTCTTCTCTCAGAGGGTGGTGAAGTGGTGGAGGCTACCTAGTTGAATATGTTTAAATCACGGATAGATGGATTCCTGATCGGTAAGGGAATTAGGGGTTATAGGGATCAGGCGGGTAAGTGGAACTGATCCACTTCAGATCAGCCATGATCTTATTGAATGGCGGGGCAGGCTCGAGGGGCTAGATGGCCTACTCCTCCTCCTATTTCTTACGTTCTTATGTAAGGAGTCTAACAACACCAGGTTAAAGTCCAACAGGTTTATTTGGTAACAAACGCCACTAGCTTTCGGAGCACTGCTCCTTCGTCCGGAACTGGGCTGAAAAATGGCAGATGGCGTTTAACCCTGATAAACATGAGGTGATTCATTTTGGTAGGACAAATTTAAATGTGGATTACAGGGTCAAAGGTAGGGTTCTGAAGACTGTGGAGGAACAGAGAGATCTTGGGGTCCATATTGCCACTCCAGTGGATAGAGCTGTGAAGAAGGCCTATAGTGTGTTAGCTTTTATTAACAGGGGGTTGGAGTTTAAGAGCCATGGGGTTATGCTGAACTGTTCAGGACCTTGGTGAGACCACATTTGGAATATTGTGTGCCGTTCTGGTCACCTCACTATAAGAAGGATGTGGAAGCGCTAGAAAGAGTGCAAAGGAGATTTACCAGGATGCTGCCTGGTTTGGAGGGTAGGTCTTATGAGGAAAGGTTGAGGGAGCCAGGGCTGTTCTCTCTGGAGCGGAGGAGGCTGAGGGGAGACTTAATAGAGGTTTATAAAATGATGAAGGGGATAGATAGAGTGAACGTTCAAAGACTATTTCCTCGGGTGGATGGAGCTATTACAAAGGGGCATAACTATAGGGTTCATGGTGGGGGAGATATAGGAAGGATGTCCAAGGTAGGTTCTTTACTCAGAGAGTGGTTGGGGTGTGGAATGGACTGCCTGCAGTGATAGTGGAGTCAGACACTTTAGGAACATTTAAGCAGTTATTGGATAGGCACATGGAGCACACCAGGATGATAGGGAGTGGGATAGCTTGATCTTGGTTTCAGATAAAGCTCGGCACAACATCGTGGGCCGAAGGGCCTGTTCTGTGTTCTATGATCGTATTGAATGGCGGAGCAGGCTCGAGGGGTCGGATGGCCTACTCCTGCTCCTGGTTCTTATGTTTAAAGTGGGTAGATCCAGATTGATCAAATGGAATAGGCTGAATGAAGTTCCTAATTAGACAAAGCTTGTCGATGATACTTAAATAAATAACTTCAATCCTCTCATAGCAAACTTCTTGTAGTAGTGGATTCAAGCTAATGACCATCAGAGCTCTTATTATTGAGGCTTGAAATTTTCACACTGGTAAGAGATGTCAGTGCTGAAGAATGTATGGCTCAGTGAGAAACACTCGAATCCCTGTCAGGTTGTGGATTCAACTCCCGTTCCAGAAGCCTGGGCCCATAACCTTGGTTCACACTCAGCTTGGTACTGAGGGAGTGCTGCAAAGTCAGAAGAACACTTAGTCACTCAAACTGTTCCACAATTCAGTAAGATCATAACTGATTTGCAACCTAACTCGGTATACCTGCCTTTGCCCCTTATCCTTTAAAACCTTTGGCTACAAATGTTTCATCAATCTTAGATTTAAAATTTACAATTGATCTCGCATCAATTGCCGTCTGAGGAAGACAGTTTCAAGTTTTGCTTCATGTGTAGAAATACTTCCCAATTTCACTCCTGAAAAGGTCCGGTTCTAATTTTTAGGCTATGTCTCCTAAATCTGAACTCCCCAGCCAATGGGAAATTGCTTCTCTCTGTCTCACCTATATGTTCCCCTTAAAAAATTAATAACTTTGACCGGGGCCTGATGCGCTGTCTTTCATATAAGATACTAAATCTTTTCTGCCCCCTCAGTTGTATGTGATAAAACTCATGGCACTTTTGGAAGAGCAGAGTCCCGGTCAATGTTTATCCTTAAACTAATGTCACTAAAATCGGTTTTCTCTCTTCTTTTGGTGGTATCTTGCTGTGTACAAATTGAATGCCTCTTTTGTATTACAATAGTGACTATACTTCAAAAGTACTTAATTGGCTGCACGTGCCTTGGGACATTCTGAGATTGTGAATAGTGCTGAACAAATGCAAGGCCTTTTTTTCTTCTGGTTTGTACACTGAGCATCAAATCTTCCCCTTCCTCTTGCCAGCAGCAGAAAGATGTTAAATCTCCAGTCTCATTCCACTTACTGTTTAAATCGATTTTAGCAAGCAGTGTATAGTGCAGCTTAAACTTGTATCATTTTGGAGCATTAACAAACATTTATCTGGGCTGGACTCCAGTCCCGATCCCATCAGAACTTTCCTGCATTGAAATCCTCTATTTTAAGTCTCGATCTGTTTAACTGTGTCAGTCTTTCTCTTTCCATCTCTCTCTCTCTCATGGATTTCAAGGGTATATTTTCTCATTCATGGGATAAAATGGAAATTGCCTATCCATACCCCTGATCCCTGTGTGGAAATTAGATTGGGGAGAGGGGGGGGTTATTTGCCAACGTTTCATTAATGACTTTGTTGATCATCTATATCTCTGACTCTGGGTGAGATTTGAACTCACTCAAAACACAGATAAAATTGGGCCCTTTGTCTCTGAATCTCAGAAATTTTAACTTTTAAGAGAAGGTGTGTTTGGAAGTGCGGGGGTGGGGGTGGTTAAAATCACTGAAATTGGCAACATATCGGAAAACCAGCTCCAACCTGCTGATTGCTGCATTCAACTGCGGTGCCAAGAGAGGTGGGTTATTAATTTCAGTATATTAATATCTCAGTAAGAGTAGTTTTAACATAGGTTTTGTGATTTAACTGTGCATCGCTGGGTTTCTCGGGCTTCCAGCAAGAACACCAAAATTAAGAGCAGGATAGGCCATGCAGCTTCTCAAGGCTGCACAACCGTTTAACAAGATCATGGCTGATCTGATTGTCAAAATCTCTTTAACTCCGTTTTGAATACATTCAATGACCCAGTCTACAGCTCTTTGGGGAAAAGAATTCCACAGACTCTCTGAAAAAACATTTCTCATTTTTAAACTCTCCTGTTGTAAGCTCCCCCCACATGGGAAAATACCCTGTCAAGTCCCCTCAAGACCTTTTATATTTTAGTAAGATCACCTCTCGTTCTTCTAAACTCCAATGCATTGGCCCATCCTGCTTAATCGTTCCTCATAAGTTTAAAGTTTATTTTTTATTAGTGTCACAAGTAGGCTTACATTAATACTGTAATGAAGTTGTTGTGAAAATCGTAAGATAGCCCCTCACCCCAAGAATCAATCAAATGAACCTTCTCTTTACTGCTTCTAATATCCTTTCTTGAGTAAGGAGACCAAAATTGTACACAGTACTGCAAATGTGGTCTAAATAAAGTCCTGTACAGCTGCAGCAACATTTCCCTACTTTTATACTTGATTCCCATTGCAATAAATACCAATATTCCATTTGCCTTCCTAATCACTTGCTGCACTTGCATACCTAACAAGACACCCAAATCCCTCCACCATGGAGCTCTGCAGCCTCTCACCATTTCAACAATATATTTCCTTTCTGTTCTTTCTGCCAAAGTGAACAGGTTAGTATTTTCCCACCTTGTACTTCATCTGCCAAATTTTTTTGCCCAGTCCCTTAACATATCTAAATCCCTCTGTAGACTCTATGTCCTCTTGACAACTTACCTTTTTTTGTGTCGTCATTAACTTTAGCTCCCATAAATCCAATCCCTTCTTCTAAATCATTGATATAGATTGTAAATAGTTGAGGTCCCAGGACTGATCCTTGTGGCATTTTATTGATAACATCTTACCAACCTGAAAATGACCCTTTATCCTTACTTTCTGCTTCTTGTTAGCTAACCAATCTTCTATCCGTGCTAATATGTCGCCACTTACACCATGAGCTCTTATTTTGTGTAGTAACTTTTGATGTGGCACTTTATTGAATGTCTTTAAGAACTCCACATCTATAGGTTTAGGCAGATATGTGAAATTATATTGCCGAGACTACGAGGTTATGAATTAATACTGTCTCATTGCACATTATGTGGAGATGCCGGTGTTGGACTGGGGTAAACACAGTAACGGTTTTAACAACACCAGGTTAAAGTCCAACAGGTTTATTTGGTAGCAAAGCTAATGGTATTTGCTACCAAATAAACCTGTTGTACTTTAACCTGGTGTTGTTAAAACTGTTACTGTCATTGCACATTACCAGGTTTAAAATAACCTGATGTCTGGTTGAGTCTAGATTTTAAAAATTTGTCCCTAATACACTCTTCCATCTTCCACACTACCTTTGCAAATCTGATTTGTCCAATCTATATAAAGATTAAAATCATGCACAATTATTGCCGAACCTTTCTTACAAGCCCCCATTACTTGTTCCTGTATACTGTCCTGCAGTGTAACAATTGTTAGGGGGCCTGTAAACTACTCCCATGAATGACTTCTTACTTTTGCTATTTCCTTATTTCTGTCCAAATCGATTCTACATCTTGAACTAAGGTAAGCTCTTAGAAGGTCATCTCTTACTATTGTACTAATATCATCCTTAATTAACAGAGCTACCCCACCAACCTTTCATAACTCTGTCCTTCTGAAACGTCAAGAATCCTCGAATATTTAGGTCCCTGCCTTGGTCACCTTGCAACTATGTCTCTGAAATAGCAGTCGCCTCATACATATTTATTTCTACTGGTGCTATCAATTTATCTGCTTTATTGCAAATGCTGTACACATTCATAAACAGTCTTTAATTCTGTCTTTATACCATTCTTGTACTCTCTAGCCTTATTGGTTGGTGCACTCTTAAGTTTATGCACTCTGTCCCTTCCTGCCCATTATGGTACCCATGTCATTACGCTGCTCTAATTTTTTCATTATTCATTGATTAGACATGGGTATCGCTGGCTGGGCCAGCATTTATTGCCCATCCAGATGCCCCGAAGCCTGCCACTCGATAGTGCAACCTTTTGGACTCATGCTATCAGCTGCAGAGAACTGTGTCTATCTCCCTGCCCATACTACCCCCCATTGCCCTAAATCCTCCCATTTGAATGGCTCCCTGCACCACTGCCATGGTCAGTTTGCTCATTCATCCTGCAGATCCTCTATAAGCTACAGAAACCATGAACCTGTCAGACAATTGCAAGGGCTGAGGCTCCTCCATTTTTACCTTCTCAAACCTCATTCCTGTCTCTCTTACGGTCACACCCTCCTGTCTCTGGACATGGACCAAATCAGAAGACCTTAGCCCAAGGACTGCCTAATGGAACAAATATCCAGGCAACAATTCCCCTTCCTGATGCATCCCAGTGTCTGAAGCTCAGCTTCCAGCTCACTAACTCTGAACTGAGGTTCCTCAAGTCACAGGTGTTCTGTGTCCTCTTCCACATCAAGGAGGGAGAGAAGAAATTGGAGTGAGCGTAAAGGATGGCACAGTGGTTAACACTCTTGCTTCACAGCGCCAGGGACCCAGGTTCGAATCCGGCCTTGGGTGACTGTGTGAAGTTGCATGTTCTCCCTGTGTGCGTGGGTTTTCTTCGGGTGCTCCGATTTCCTCCCACAGTCCAAAGATGTATAGATTAGGTGGATTGACCATGATCAATGTGCAGGGTTTTGGAGTAGGGCTTGAGGACTGAGCCTAGGAAGAGTGCTGTCTTGGAGGGTCAGTGAAGACCTAATGGCCTCCTGCACTGTAGGAGTTCTATGAATGTGTTAAACAGTTGGATGAACAGCATTTGTTGAGGGTAACTGAGGGAGAAGTATAACTTTGCATTAAAGTTGGGGGTGTGAGTGTCAGTATGGTCAGAGATGGGGACGTATGAGGAGATGAAATTTGGCAGAGTTTGTATGTTCCTGTCAGGATTAAAGGCAAAGTAAATAGGAATAAGGAACCTTGGTTCTCAAGGGAGATTGTAACACTGATTAAGAGGAAGAGAGAGTTGTATGAAATGTACAGGCAGCAAGGAACACATCAGATGCTCGAGGAGTATAAAAAGTGCAAGAAGCTACTTAAGAGGGAAATCAGGAGGGCTAAAAGAAGACATGAGGTTGCTTTGGCAGACAGAGTGAAGGAAAATCCAAAGAGCTTCTATAGGTATGTTAGGAGCAAAAGGATAGTGAGGGATAAAATTGGTCCTCTTGAAGACCAGAGTGGTACACTGTGTATGGAACCAAAAGAGATGGGGGAGATACCAAATGGGTTTTTTGCATCCGTATTTACTGAGGAAACGGGCATGGAGTCTACGGAAATAGGGCAAACTGGTAGGGAGGCCATGGAACCTTTACAGATTAAAGGGGAGGAGGTGCTCGCTGTCTTGAGGCAAATCAGAGTGGATAAATCCCCAGGACCGGACAGGGTATTCCCACGGACCTTGAGGGAAGCTAGTGTTGAACTTGCAGGGGCCCTGGCAGACATATTTAAAATGTCAGTATTCACGAGGGAGGTGCCGGATGATTGGAGGGTGGCTCATGTTGTTCCGTTGTTTAAAAAAGGTTCCAAAAGAAATCCGGGAAATTATCGGCCGGTAAGTTTGACGTCGGTGGTGGGCAAGTTATTGGAAGGTGTGATAAGGGATAGGATCTACAAATATTTGGATAGACAGGGACTTATTAGGGAGAGTCAACATGGCTTTGTGCGTGGTAGGTCATGTTTGACCAATCTATTAGAGTTTTTCGAGGAGGTTACCAGGAAAGTGGATGAAGGGAAGGCGGTGGATGTTGTCTACCTGGATTTCAGCAAGGCCTTTGACAAGGTCCCTCATGGGAGGTTAGTTAGGAAGGTTCAGTCGCTAGGTATACATGGGGAGGTTGTAAATTGGATAAGACACTGGCTCAATGGAAGAAGTCAGAGAGTGGTTGTGGATGATTGCTTCTCTGAGTGGAGGCCTGTGACTAGTGGTGTGCCGCAGGGATCGGTGTTGGGTCCATTGTTGTTTGTCATCTATATCAATGATCTGGATGATAATGTGGTAAATTGGATCAGCAAGTTTGCTGATGATACAAAGATTGGAGGTGTAGTGGACAGTGAGGAAGGTTTTCAAAGCTTGCAGAGGGATTTGGACCAACTAGAAAAATGGGCTGAAAAATGGCAAATGGAATTTAACGCAGACAAGTGTGAGATATTGCACTTTGGAAGGACAAACCAAAGAAGAACGTACAGGGTAAATGGTAGGACTCTGAAGAGTGCAGTTGAACAGAGGGATCTGGGAATACAGGTACAGAATTCCCTAAAAGTGACGTCACAGGTGGATAGGGTCGTAAAGAGTGCCTTTGGTACATTGGCCTTTATAAATCGGAGTATCGAGTATAAAAGTTGGAGTGTTATGGTGAGGTTATATAAGGCATTGGTGAGGCCGAATTTGGAGTATTGTGTACAGTTTTGGTCACCTAGTTACAGGAAGGATGTAAATAAGATTGAAAGAGTGCAGAGAAGGTTCACAAGGATGTTGCCGGGACTTGAGAAGCTGAGTTACAGAGAGAGATTGAATAGGTTGGGACTTTATTCCCTGGAGCGTAGAAGATTGAGGGGAGATTTGATAGAGGTGTATAAGATTTTGATGGGTATAGATAGAGTGAATGCAAGCAGGCTTTTTCCGCTGAGGCGAGGGGAGAAAAAAACCAGAGGGCATGGGTTAAGGGTGAAAGGAGAAAAGTTTAAAGGGAATATTAGGGGGGGCTTCTTCACGCAGAGAGTGGTGGGAGTGTGGAATGAGCTGCCGGATAAAGTGGTAAATGCGGGGTCACTTTTAACATTTAAGAAAAACTTGGACGGGTTCATGGATGCGAGGGGTGTGGAGGGATATGGTCCAAGTGCAGGTCAGTGGGACTAGGCATAAAATGGTTCGGCACAGACAAGAAGGGCCAAAAGGCCTGTTTCTGAGCTGTAATTTTCTATGGTTCTAAATGTGTAGATGGGTGGATGCAGCTGTAGGGTGAGTTGGTGTATGGAATTATGGAATCACAAAGGAGAGGGATGTGTTGACTGGGCGTGTCTCGGAGGGGAGTGTTGACCCGTTAGAGAAAATCTCCATTACAAGGGAGGAAGTGTTAAGTTTTTTAGGGAATATAAAGACTGACAAATCCCCAGGGCCTGATGGAATCTATCCAAGGCTGCTCAGGAAGATGAGAGATGAAATCGCTGGGCCTCTGACGCAAATCTTTGTCTCGTCACTGGACACAGGTGAGGTTCCAGAGGATTGGAGGATAGCTAATGTGGTCCCGTTATTTAAGAAGGGTAGGAAGGATAACCCGGGAAATTATAGGCCGGTGAACTTGACGTCCGTGGTAGGGAAGTTGTTGGAGAGGATTCTTAGAGATAGGATGTATGCGCATTTAGAAAGGAATAAACTCATTGACGATAGTCAGCATGGTTTTGTGAGAGGGAGGTCATGCCTCACTAACCTGGTGGAGTTTTTTGAAGAAGTGACTAGAATGGTTGATGAGGGAAGAGCCGTGGATGTCGTCTATATGGACTTTAGTAAAGCGTTTGACAAAGTCCCTCATGGTAGGTTGGTGCAAAAGGTTGGATCTCATGGGATAAAGGGGAAGGTGGCTAGATGGGTGGAGAACTGGCTTGGTCACAGAGGGTGGTAGTGGAAGGGTCTTTTTCCGGCTGGATGCCTGTGACTAGTGGTGTTCCACAGGGCTCCATATTGGGACCTCTGCTGTTTGTGATTTATATAAACGATCTGGAAGAAGGTGTAACTGGGGTGATCAGTAAGTTTGCGGACGACACGAAAATGGCTGGACTTGCAGATAGTGAGGAACATTGTCAGAGGCTACAGAAGGATATAGATAGGCTGGAAATCTGGGCAAAGACATGGCAGATGGAGTTCAATTCAGATAAATGCGAAATGATGCATTTTGGTAGAACTAACGTAGGGGGGAGCTATATGATAAATGGCAGAACCATAAAGGGTGTAGATACGCAGAGGGACCTGGGTGTGCAAGTCCACAGATCCTTGAAGGTGACGTCACATTTGGAGAAGGTAGTGAATAAGGCATATAGCATGCTTGCCTTTATAGGACGAGGCATAGAGTATAAAAGTTGGGGTCTGATGTTGCAGTTGTATAGAATCTTGGTCTGGCCGCATTTGGAATACTGCGCCCAGTTCTGGTCGCCACACTACCAGAAGGACGTGGAGGCTTTAGAGAGAGTGCAGAGGAGGTTTACCAGGATGTTGCTTGGTATGGAAGGGCTTAGTTATGAGGAAAGATAGGATAAACTAGGGTTGTACTCACTGGAAAGACGGAGGAGGAGGGGTGACCTAATAGAGGTGTATAAAATTATGAAAGGCATGGATAGGGTGAATGGTGGGAAGCTTTTTCCCAGGTCGGTGGTGACGTTCACGAGGGGTTGTAGGTTCAAGGTGAGGGGGGGGGGGGGTGGGAGGTTTAACACGGATATCAGAAGGACGTCTTTTACACAGAGGGTGGTGGGGGCCTGGAATGCGCTGCCGGGCAAGGTGGTGGAGGCGGACGCACTGGGAACGTTTAAGACTTATCTGGATAGCCACATGAATGGAGTGGGAATGGAGGGATACAAAAGAATGGTCTAGTTTGGACCAGGGAGCGGTGCGGGCTGTGCTGTATTGTTCTTTGTTCTTTGTTATGTGCAGGAGTAGGCTTGAGAAAGCAGAGTAAGGGGGTTGTGCCACAGCACTCAACTTTCGTGCACTGATTAAATCATTAAACCGTTTTCAGCACTGTATGCAGTAAGGTGGCACCATACACCTCCAGCCGTGACACCTTGCTTTCAGCAGTATGCTGCTACCTCCCATCATCTACCTGCCAGAACCCCCAGCGTCACATACAGGGAGGCATCACTAAAGCAAGCTGCAGACTTGAAGCACTGAGATTCCGTTCTGACAGTTCAATCTCCCATCTTCAGAATCCATCAAGTGCCATCTTTGCAAACCTAAAAGTCAGATACAAATGATTATTAAAAAGCCGTTTATAGAAGCGTTGCACCTACTTCTGGGTTTCCCACCTGATACCCCCAAGCTCCCAGCATGCTGTCATCTCTGACTTCTTATAGAATCATAAAGTCATACAGTGCAGAGGCCCATCAAGTCTGCACTGATGCACGAGAAACACCAGACCTCCACCTAATTCCATTTGCCAGCGCTTGGCTAATAACCTTGAATGTTATGATGTAGTAAGTGCTCTTTCTTCTTTTTGTCTCCCTTGTACTCATCTGTCCATCAGCCTGTTTTTCTGACTCTTGCATGTGCACAACTTTGACTGTATTCTTGTTTTAACTTTAGCTGAGTTTGGCAAACTGGCTGATCTTCCTAATCTGGTCGACCTTGTCTTCGTGGGAAATCCTATTGAAGAGAAATACTCGTCTGAAGGCAGCTGGGTGGAGGAAGCAACAAAGAGGCTCACTCGGTTGAAGAAGCTGGACGGTATGTTAGTTCTACCCATTACTCCTGTTGTAGAAGTAAACCATTCATATCTACAAGAACTAGTGAACTTCTGTGTTATTAATTATCAGTTAACCTGATTCCTTTCACATTCCAGCATAAATGGTGAGCCACATTACAAAACATAAAGCCACCATAAATGTTATTTTGTTCAATAATTTGTGTTTATATAGCATCTTTATATGTTGTAAAACATCCCAAGATACTTCATAGGTGCATAATCAGTCAAAATTTGACACCGAGTCACTCAAGGATATATTAGGAAGGTGACCAAAAGCTTGGTTGAATAGGTAGATTTTAAGGAATTACTTAAATGAGAAAAGAGAGGTGGAGGGGTTCAGGGACAGAATTTCAGAGCTCAGGATCCAAGTAGTTGAAGACACATCGACTAACGGTAGAGCAAGTGAAATCTGGGATGTGCAAGAAGCCAGAATTAAAGGAGTGTGGAGTTAGAAAACATAGTAACTACAAGCAGGAGTAGGCCACTTGGCCCTTCAAGCCTGCTCCGCCATTCATCTTGATCATGGCTGATCATCAAATGCAATATCCTTCCCCCATATTTCTTGATCCCTTTAGCCCCAAGAGCTATATCTAATTTCTTCTTGAAATCAGACAACGTTTTGGCCTCAACTACTTTCTGTGGTAGTGAATTCCACACATTCACCACTCTATGGGTGAAGACATTTCTCCTCGACTCAGTCCTAAAAGGTTTACCCCTTATCCCCAAACTATGACCCCTAGTTCTAGAGTTCTTGGGTTGTGGGGCTGGTGGCCATTATAGAACTAGGGAGGGATGACGCCATGTACAGAGTTTTGAATGACCTCAAGTTTACAAAGTATGCAAGATGGGAGGCCAACCAGGAGAATACTAAGAAAGAGGTAAACAAGTCAGATATTCACACAGTGGATCTCTTGAAGTGAGGTAGTGCATGCTGATGGACTTTGGTTTGGGGATTTCCCTTTCTAGCAAACTTCACAAGGGAAGAGAATTCACAGCCTCAGAGGGGTCATACCAACAGAATGATGATTTCATGACTTAAAATGGATTTTGTCACATCAAGAATAGTTCAGCCCACAAGAGTCCTGATCTCCATATTATGAAGGAACAAACAAGATTTGCAACTGTAAAATTACAGCTATTGGGAAAGATTGAACAGGCTGGAGCTCTTTTCTCTAGAAAAGAGAAGATTGCAAAGTGCCCTCATAGACATCCTAAAAGTAATGAAGGTGCTTGATAGGGTTGACTGATAGAGTAGACATAAAGAAGATGTTTCCACTTAGGGAAATAAATAATCCGTTAAAGAATGCGGAGAATCTCAGCCTGTTTCTGTGCTGTATATATAATTCTATTTAGTTTGCAGCATGTATGCAATGTCCAGACAGTGAGGGAAGTGTGTAACCGGAAAAAAAGCAAATGTCAGCTGTGGCTCAGTGCTCTGAGTCATGAGTTTAGGTCTCCCTTCAGAGGCTCCAGCGCACAATCTGGGCTAATATGCCAGTGCTTTACTAAGTCAATGCTTCATTGTCTGGAGGTTCCCACTTTTGGATTAAACTTTTAATCAAGGTTCTCTCCACTCAAGTGAACGTATAAGATCCCATGGCACATTACAATAAAAGTGCAAGTGAGTTCCACCAATGTCCTGGCCAAAGTTTATCTCTCAGCTAACATTGCTAAAACAATTTAACTGGCCATTTATATCATTGATGTTTGTGGGTTTTTGCTGTGTGTGTATCATTGGGTTCTGAAGCACTTTGGAACATCCAGGGGTCATGAAAGATAGTGAATGCTCTTCCATTCTACAGCGAATGGTATGCTTTACCTCCAGTTTGAATTGTGTTTTCAGAACACAGGCAACTTTCTAACAATGTAACTTCTTGTAAGTTTAGGAGTCCCCGTCATAAAACAAGTGGAAGAAGAGGCTGAAGATTAATGCCCACATCACAACTGCTGACATCTGGAAGATCTCAAATGTTCTCCTTCACCATTGCACTTTCTGCACCCTTCCTTGTGACTGGACACCCCAAGCTGCTTGCAATCTGTAGTTTCCAAAACATTCCTAGTATATTCTCTGTCATGTTGCTTTGTGATTTATATTGCTTGTTGAAGCAGTGAGCTCTCCTGTATCCAGTGACCAGCTCCAAATTATCTGAATTTCTGTTTCTATCACCAGCAGCAAGCGTTTCTTCAACCACAGAATTTTTTAAAAATAGTTTTGTATAGCAAATGCATTCGCTTATAAACACTTTTTGGTTACACGATAAACATTTGCTCATTTGTGGTAGGGTACTTGAAGTTAGTTTTTTTTATTTTAACTTATTTGTAATTATAAATTAATTCCAGGATGTTGTTACAAGGCAGCTATGTAGCTCAGGAGTGTGATGTTACTTTTGCACTAGGACTTCCCCTTGCTCTTGCCTCTTGTGTGCAGATTGCAGCTTTTCTTCATGCTTCCTTCAACAAGATCAGTCCAGATTTTTAAGTGATTACCTAGTTTTTGTAAAGTGCTTTTTATCCATTTTATATAAAATAATTTATCAGAGGATGTTGTACTTGTATGTGCTATCTTGTGAAAAATGATCTATTCTGGTAACTATTAAAGATAATTAACTTTCCCATCTCTGTTCTCGCTAATGATTCCAAAACCCCAATGCTGTCAGCCCTCTTGTACTTCCATCCTTCCTTCATCTGATGTGTCTGCTTCCATGCACCCTTCCAACAAAAATAATTTCTTGTTAAATAATTTAACTTTGGCAGGTTTATGGTCATCCAGAGGCATGCTGATTCAGCCATCCTTGGTTTAGGCCCTGCATACAGGGCTTTAGGTACTGCATTTGCTGACCTCAACCTGGCAGCGCACAAGTTTGTACAATTGACCTTTAACACTTAGGTTTGGAGTGAGGAGCTAGCCTTGTTGTTTCCTCCTCCTCAAGCTGAGCTGAGGGGATTTGGTACGGGCTAGAGTTTGTACCTCGCCTGTCGTTCCACTTCCTTGTCTGTATGCCCAAACCTCTAAATTTGATTAATCCTAAGGAGGGCCTTGGAGCATCTTTGGTATAGATGAGGGGCTGCTTCATTGGGCAGAGCACAAGTTACAACAGTTGCAAAGAGCCAAGGTACAGTAAACAGATGGAAGATGAGATGCACTGATACTGACCAGCTTGTGAAGTGTTTTGACTTCAAACTCAACCAAAGCTGGTAAGCAACCTGGTTGGTTGGCTCTACTTCTGTTACAACTGAGGTTAAAAACCTTTTCACACAATCCCTACAGTACAGAAGGAGGCCATTCGGCCGATCAGGCCTGTACCAACAACATTACCACCCTATCCTCATAACCCTACATATTTACCCTGCTAATCCCCCTGAAACTAGGGTCAATTTAGCATGGCCAATCAACCTAACTGGCACATTTTTGGGAGGAAACCCACGCAGACACAAGGAGAATGTGCAAACCACACAGTGACCCAAGCCGGGAATTGAACCCAGGTTCCTGGTGCTGTGAGGCAGCAGTGCTAACCACCGTGCCACCATGCTGCCCACTATTCACACATAATCGCATCTGTGTGCCTCTTGACCAATGGAAACATCCCTATGTTATTTTTACATTGTATATTTTAATGCACTTTGCATTCTTTGTAAACTAGAAGCAAAAACTAAATCATAAAGAATTGTTTAAAAAAGGCTCCATGCGGTTTCCACTCCTGAAGACCTGGGGTAGATATTGGTAAACACAGTTAGGAGTCTACTAGCTTTCGGAGCGCTGCTCCTTCGTCTGCAGATTTCCACTCCATCTGATGAAGGAGCAGCGCTCCGAAAGCTAGTGGCGTTTGCTACCAAATAAACCTGTTGGACTTTAACCTGGTGTTGTTGGACTCCTAACTGTGTTTACCCTAGTCCAACGCTGGCATTTCCACATCGTAGATATTGGTAAGCATGTGTTGGTTTTTTTCAGGTTCCAAATGAGTGTAATGCTGGTGAAATTGGCATTTGGGGCACTTTGAAATTTGTCTGTCCCATTTCAAGGGTGGCTGCCTCAGACCTATTGCCTATGTTAATCGGGGCCTAACACCCTGCACCACCTCTATGTTTTGCTTGCTTTATGTTATGTTTTATTTCATTGTTATATTGGAGGGGGGAGAAAGTTCCTCAGGTAGGCTATGAAGAGTGGGTGTTAGGTTTGCCACATCTGGCTGGATGTGTTCCTGGAGGTTTTATCACACAGCTTCTCCCCTTGAACTATCAGTTCAGCCTCAACCTCCGGACATACTGCCTTCCCAGAGCTGTTTCGAAATTGAGTAGATTCTGTTACTCAGCTGGATTAACCTTTACTATTACTAAAGAGGGATTTGTTTCTTCTTCTCCTAATATTATAAATAATAAATTGAGTACTCCAAAAGTTAACAAAATGCTGTTTTTTAGTACAGCCTCAGATTTTTCTCCTGCCACCGTGTCCAGGCAATTCCTTGAGCCTACAGGGCAATCCTAAAGTGTTGGTAGCTCCCTCCCACCCACAGAAGTACTTAGATCGCAGCCATTGCCAGTAAGACATGTGACCTGACAGTTCCATTATGCAAGCTGTCTATTGAACACAGAGACTCCAATTACTCACATGTATGTTAATAAGGCTTGTGGCCCAAATTCTAGGTTGTTTGGGGGTGGAGTGTAACAGCATAATGCTTAGTTCCAAAAATAGACCCAGGCAAACTTGGTGAAAGAGGGTAGCGGCTGGCCCTGAGACATGTGGTTCACTATTTAGCAATGAAGAGCAGAGACTTTGATTACTGTTTTCTATCTTCTCTCCCCATTGCAGGGGGGAATGACAATGGATCAAGCCCTACCACCACTGAGTATGCCTAGTCAGCCAGGAGGTGAAACAGCCTTTATATGTAAAGTTGAACAACTGCTTGTTTCATTGATAAGTTGACATGTAATTTAAGGTGATTTATCCCTTTATCTGTTTAAAAGTTTTGTGGGTCCATACACACTTATTGGTGAGCTTCTGCTTAGCTGGCAATTTTTATTTTAAAGCTGATTTAACCGAGAGCAGATGGAGGAATTTAAGATGATAAAGCATTCGATAGGGTAGATCGAGAGAAATTATTTCCTCTAGGAGAGAGTCACCTTAAAATTAGAGTCAGGCCAACTCGCAGGTGATGCCAAGAAGCAGTTTTCAAACAGAAGGTAGCAAAAAACTTGAAGTTTCAACCAAAAATGCTGGGGCAAGGGGCCAAGTTAAAATTTCAAAATTGATACCGAGACATTGAAACATAAATAGCAAATAGAAGTAGCAGGAGGCCATTCGGCCCTTCGAGCCTGCTTTGCCATTCATTATGATCATGACTAATCAAATTCAATATGTTGATCCCGCCACTTGCCCATATCCCTTGATCCCTTTAGCTCCAAGGATTGCATCTAATTCCTCCTTGAAATCTCATCAACGTTTTGGCCTCGACTACTAGGTTTTGTTAGATAAGAGTGGAACCAAGAAGGGAAGGTGGAGTAAAAATGCAGATCAGCCATGATTTGTCCATGGGGTTGAATAGCCTCTTCCTCTTTCCTCCCCCTCTCGGCATTCCTTCAATCACCTCAGGAGGGTTGTTGGCAAGTGACAGAAGCAAAATCAAAGCATCTCTACCTGACTTGTCTACTGACTTGTGCCTAGTTTGTATCTGCATTATATAACGGACTTTATTCCAATTCATGTCATTAAATGTTTTATTAATTGTTAATCACAACTTCATCAAAGAGCAGATTAGCATTTATACTGTAGAACTTTTAATGACCTTGAGACATCCCAAAGTACTTTGCAGCCAATCAAGTACATTTGAAGTATAACCACTACTGTAGTGTTGGAAATACTGCATTCAATTTGTGCACAGCAAGATCCCACAAACACCAATATGATGATGATCAGTTTTTCAGTGATGCTGGTTGAGGAGTAAGTATTGGCCATGGCATTAGGGATAATACCCCTGCTTCTCTTCCCAATAGTGCCTTAGTTTCTTTTCCACCTACCAAAGAGAGCAGGTAAGGCTTCACTTTAACATCTGAAAGATGGCACCTCCAACATCACATCACATCTGGTAGAGTAAGTCTAGTAGATGACTAGGGTTTGGCAGGAGTTTCCGCTAGAAGTTAATGTTATGCTAAAAGGCGAGGGAACTTATAGAGGATAACAAATAAAGCAAATGCACTAAAAAGATTAGCATTATTGATAGTTGGTAAGTTACCTGGTCCAGATAAAATTCATCCCAGGTTGCTGCAAGAAGCAAAGATAGAAATAGCAGGAAACATTGAATCCAATGAGAATTGAAAGACTTTGACCAATCAGGCATGGTATCAGAGGACTGGAGAGTTGAAAAGGGGATGGACATGAACAAGGAAACTACGGGCCACTCTGTCAACATTGATGTTCGCAATGTTATTGGAAACCATTCTTCTGCGTGTAGTTTCCTCAATTATTCGAGGATTGCTGAACCATGGCTTATGCTATGGTTTTACTATGGGGCAGGGCAAGAGGACAGGCCCCAAGTTTAACACAGCCAGAATGGGATCAAGCTCGATGCTGTTGACGTTATTCTGAACTGCATGATAGCCTTCTAACCAACTGAGTGATCAAAATCCCAGAAACCATCAAGAACAAAACAAACAATGACTGAGAACCAGCATGAATTTATTTAAAACAAATAGTGTTTGTCTAACCTCATTAAATTCTTTGATGCGATAATAGAGAAGATTGATCAAAGTTGTGCAGTGGATGTTTCCATGCACCTTTGGAAGGCGATTAGCCAAGTGTGACACAGGAAGCTTAATAGGAAGATGGACCCACTGAACTAAAGAGGAAGTGGCAGCATGGACAGAATTGGTGACTGGAAACAGAGTTAGGTTCCAGATGGATGGATGCTTTTCACACTGGGAAGTGGCTTGCAGTGGTATTCCCTAAGGATCAAATGTGGTTCTGTAACTCTTCTCAATTTTTATAAATGAACAATACTTGGTTGCAGGGAGCACAGGTTTATAAATTTTTGTAGATAGGAAATTTTGCAAAATAATAGTTCATGATATGGATCGTTGTAGATTTCAAAATAACAGACAGGATAGTGAAATGGGCAGAAGCAGAGCAAATAGATTTGAACGCAGTGAACTGTGAAGTTATGCACTTTGGAAAGACCAATTTGGAAAGATGGTAAACTATAAATGGCATGATTTTGAAAAATGTATATGACCAGAAAGACAAGACCTTAAAGATGGTATGGAAAATTGGTAAGATGGTTGAAAAGGTACATTGCTTTATAAATGGAGTAGAATATAAAAATAAAGAGATCATGCTAGAACATTCTAAATCATGGGTTAGACATTAGCTGGAGTATGATAGGCAATTCAGGGCATCAAAGCAGGTCAGTGGGACTAGGCATAAAATGGTTCGGCACAGACAAGAAGGGCCAAGAGGCCTGTTTCTGAGCTGTAATTTTCTATGGTTCTATGGTTCTAAAGCCGTAGAAAGACCATGAAGGAGGTTCCCCAGCATGTTACCAGGAATATAGGACTTCAGTTAGGAAGAAAGGTTGGAAAATTCCTTGGAATGGACAAGTTTAAGTGGTAAGAGGTTTTAAAAATGATGATAGATTTTAATAAGGTAAATATGGAAATAAAAACTGTTCCCTCCGGCCAGAGAACATAGATTTACAGTTTTTGGGATTTGGAATGCCCTACTTGAAAAGGTGGTGGAAGCTGATTCCATACATAATCTTAATGGGGGGATGAGGTTGGGCAGGAACTTGCAGACAAAAAGCAGAGATATGTAACTATATACAACTGGCCTTTCAAAGAGCCAGAACAGGAAGAATAGCCCAATATCTTCCTTTGTGGTGTAAGATTCAATGGCTGAAATTTTCCAACCCTTCTTGCTGATGGGGATCTTCCAGTCCCTGCACACTGAAAGGAGTGCTTTTGGAGTTGGATGAACACAGGGAGTTCGATGAAACAGGCAGCAGAGGCTACAAGTGAGAGTGCTGATTGGTAAGTGTTTTTTCTTTTTGCTCTTGGCATTGGATTGCCCCAGGGATCTGTTCTGGGACCCTTGCTCTTTGTGATTTTTATAAATGACCTGTATGAGGAAGTGGAAGGATGGGTTGGTAAGTTTGCTGATGACACAAAGATTGGAGGTGTTGTGGATAGTGTGGAGGGATGTCCGAAGTTGCAGTGAGACATTGATAGGATGCAAGACTGGGCGGAGAAGTGGCAGATGGAGTTCAACCCAGATAAGTGTGAGGTGGTTCATTTTGGCAGGTCAAATAGGATGGCGGAATATAATATTAATGGTAGGACTCTTGGCAGTGTGGAAGATCAGAAGGATCTTGGGGTCCGAGTTCATAGGACGCTCAAAGCAGCTGTGCAGATTGAGGCTGTGGTTAAGAAGGCGTATGGCCTTCATCAATCGAGGAATTGAGTTTAGGAGTCGTGAGATAATGTTGCAGCTATATAAGACTCTGGTCAGACCCCACTTGGAGTACTGTGCTCAGTTCTGGTCGCCTCATTACAGGAAGGATGTGGAAGCCATAGAAAGGGTGCAGAGGAGATTTACAAGGATGTTGCCTGGGTTGAGGAGCATGCCTTATGAGGATAGGTTGAGTGAGCTCGGCCTTTTCTCCTTGGAGAGACGGAGAATGAGGGGTGACCTGATAGAGGTGTATAAGATGTTGAGAGGTATTGATCGAGTGGACAGTCAGAGGCTTTTTCCTAGAGCTGAAATGGTTGCCACAAGAGGACACAGGTTTAAGGTGCTGGGGAGTAGGTACAGAGGAGATGTCAGGGGTAAGTTTTTCACTCAGAGGGTGGTGGGTGCGTGGAATGGGCTGCCAGCAATGGTGGTGGAGGCGGATTCGATAGGGTCTTTTAAGAGACTTTTAGATAAGTACATGGAACTTAAGTCAGATAGAGGGTTATAGGTAAGCCTAGTAATCACTAAGGTAGGGACATGTTCGGCACAACTTTGTGGGCTGAAGGGCCTGTATTGTGCTGTAGTTTTTCTATGTTTCTATGTTTACACTATTATAGTGTTTCTGTGTAATTTCTGTGGTTTATAGTTTGAAAAAGGTATACTCGATAGTAACAAGGAGCAGGAAAGAAGGGCCCTAGAAAATTGCATATATCTGAAACTAAACATCATTTAAAAGTTTAATTTAAAGGGGCAAGACATGACAGGAGAGCTCCAAGCCATGGTTTGCTCCTCTTGCTCCATGAGAACCAGCATGAATTTATTTAAAACAAATAGTGTTTGTCTAACCTCATTAAATTCTTTGATGCGATAATAGAGAAGATTGATCAAGGTTGTGCAGTGGATGTTTCAATGCACTTTTCCAGTCCCCTGGGTCAGCATATGTGCGGGAAGTGTCTCCAGCTACAGCTCCTGGAAGCTCGAGTTTCAGAGCTGGAGCGGCGGCTGGAGACACTATGGAGCATCCACAAGTCAGAGAGTATCGTGGATAGCACGCATAGAGAGTTGGTCACACCGCAGGCTCAGACTCCACAGGCAGGAAGAGAATGGGTGACCACCAGACAGAACAAGAGAGATAGGCAGGTAGTGCAGGAATCTCTTGTGACCATTCCCCTGCAAAACAGATATACCGCTTTGGATACTGTTGAGGGGAATGACCTCTCTAGGGAAAGCAGCAGCAGCCAAACTCGTTGCACCACGGTTGGTTCTGCTGCAGAGGGGAGGGGTAAAAAGTGTGCCAGTGCAATAGTTATAGGGATTCAATTGTAAGGGGAATAGACAGGTGTTTCTGTGGCCGCAAATGAGACTCCAGGATGGTATGTTGCGTCCCTGGTGCCTGGGTCAAGGATGTCTCGGAGCGGCTGCAGGACATTCTGAAGGGGGAGGACGAACAGCCAGTCGTCGTAGTACACATTGGTACAATCAACATAGGTCAAAAAAGGGATGAGGTCCTTAAAGCAGAATACAGGGAGCTCGGAAGAAAATTAAGAAATCGGACCTCAAAGGTAGTGATCTCAGGATTACTACCGGTGCCATGTGCTAGTCAGAGTAGAAATGAGAGGACATATCGGATAAATATGTGGCTGAAGAGATGGTGTTGGGGGAGGGTTTCAGATTCCTGGGGCATTGGGACTGCTTCTGGGGGAGGTGGGACCTGTACAAATTGGATGGGTTACATCTGGGTAGGACTGGGATTGATGCCCTAGGGGGAGTGTTTGCTAGAACAGTTGGGGAGGGTTTAAACTAATATGCCAGGGGGATGGGAACCTATGTAAGGAGTCCGAGAAGGAGGGAGCAAGGACAAAATGTGGGGAGAAGGTTCCAACTACATCAAAAATCAGGAAAAAAGTTAAAAGGAAGGAGAACTCAGGAGATGTTATTAATGGAAGTATTAGAATTCAAAAAGAAGGTACAAAAACTAGCACAAGGGCACTTTATCTGAATGCTCGTAGCATTCGAAACAAGGTAAATGAGTTGACAGCACAAATCATTGCGAACGAGTATGATTTGGTGGCCATTACAGAGACATGGTTGCAGGATGGTCACGACTGGGAGTTGAATATCCAGGGGTATCAAACTGTTCGGAGGGACCGACAGGAAGCTAAAGGAGGTGATGTAGCTCTGATATTTAAGGATGATATCAGGGCGGCAGTGAGAGCTGATATAGGTTCTATGGAAAAAAAGGTTGAATCCATTTGGGTGGAAATTAGAAATAGTAAGGAGAAAAAGTCACTGATAGGCGTAGTCTATAGGCCACCAAATACTGACACCATGGTGGGGCAAGAAATAAACAAAGAAATAACTGATGCATGTAAAAATGGTACAGCAATTATCATGGGGGATTTTAATCTACATATCAATTGGTCAAACCAGGTCGGTCAAGGCAGCCTTGAGGAGGAGTTCATAGAATGTATCCGCGATAGCTTCCTTGAACAGTATGTAATGGAACCAACAAGGGAGCAAGCTATCCTAGATCTGGTCCTGTGTAATGAGGCGGGAATAATTAATGATCTTGCAGTTAGGGATCCTCTTGGAAGAAGCGATCACAGTATGGTTGAATTTAGAATGCAGATGGAGCGTGAGAAGGTAAAATCCAATACCACCGTCTTGTGCTTAAACAAAGGAGACTATAAAGGGATGAGGGAGGAATTGGCTAAGGTAGACTGGGAGCAGAAGCTTTATGGTGGGACAATTGAGGAACAGTGGAGGACTTTCAAAGCGATCTTTCACAGTGCTCAGCAAAAGTATATACCAGTGATAAGGAAGGATTGTAGAAAAATAGATAATCAGCCATGGATATCTAAGGAAATAAAGGAGGGTATCAAATTGAAATAAAATGCATACAAAATGGCAAAGATTAGTGGGAACCTAGAGGATTGGGAAATCTTTAAAGGTCAGCAGAAAGCCACGAAAAAAAGCTATAAAGAAAGGTAAGATGGATTATGAGAGTGAACTAGCTCAGAATATAAAAACAGATAGCAAACATTTCTACAAATATATAAAACGAAAAAGAGTCCTTTAGAGGACGAGAAGGGGGATGTAATAACTAGAAATGAGAAAATGGCTGAGACATTGAACAGGTATTTTGTGTCGGTCTTCACAGTGGAAGACACAAATAACACGCCAAAAATTGATGACAGGAAGGCTATGGCAGGTGAGAACCTAGAAACTATCATTATCATGAAAGAGGTAGTGTTGGGCAAGTTAATGGGGCAAGTCTCCTGGTCCTGATGGAATGCATCCCAGGGTACGAAAAGAGATGGCGGGAGAAATAGCAAATGCACTAGTGGTAATTTACCAAAATTTGCTGGACTCTGGGGTGGTTCCCGCAGATTGGAAAACAGCAAATGTGACGCCACTGTTTAAAAAAGGAGGTAGACAAAAGGCAGGTAACTATAGGCCGGTTAGCTTAACTTCTGTAGTAGGGAAAATGCTTGAATCTATCATCAAGGAAGAAATAGCGAGACATCTGGATATAAATTGTCCCACTGGTAAGACGCAGCATGGGTTCATGAAGAGCAGGTCATGTTTGACTAATTTGGTGGAATTCTTTGAGAACATTACATGTGCAGTGGACAATGGCGAACCTGTGGATGTGGTGTATCTGGATTTCCAGAAGGCATTTGACAAGGTGCCACACCAAAGACTGCTACATAAGATAAAGGTGCACGGTGTTACGGGTAATGTATTAGCATGGATAGAGGATTGGTTAACTAACAGAAAGCAAAGAGTGGGAGTAAATGGGTGTTTTTCTGGTTGGCGATCAGTGACTAGTGGTGTGCCTCAGGGATCAGTGTTGGGACCGCAATTGTTTACGATTTACATAGATGATTTGGAGTTGGGGACCAAGTGTAGTGTGTCAAAATTCGCAGATGACACTAAGATGGGTGGAAGAGCAAAGTGTGCAGAGGACGCTGAAAGTCTGCAAAGGGATATAGATAATCTAAGTGAGTGGGCGAGGGTCTGGCAGATGGAGTACAATGTTGGTAAATGTGAGGTTATCCATTTTGGTAGGAATAACAGCAAAATGGACTATTATTTAAATGGTAAAGAATTGCAGCATGCTGCTGTGCAGAGGGACCTGGGTGTCCTTGTGCAGGAATCTCAAGGAGTTGGTTTGCAGGTGCAGCAGGTAATTAAGAAGGCAAATGGAATTTTGTCCTTCATTGCTAGAGGGATAGAGTTTAAAAACAGCGAGATTATGTTGCAACTGTATAAGGTGCTGGTGAGGCCACACCTGGAGTACTGTGTACAGTTTTGGTCTCCTTACTTGAGAAAGGATATACTGGCTCTGGAGGGGGTGCAGAGGAGATTCACTAGGTTGATTCCGGAGTTGAGAGGGTTGGCTTATGAAGAGAGACTGAGTAGACTGGGGCTATACTCATTGGAATTCAGAAGAATGAGGGGAGATCGTCTAGAAACATATAAGATTATGAAGGGAATAGATAAGATAGAAGCAGGGAAGTTGTTTCCACTGGCAGGTGAAACTAGAACTAGGGGGGCATAGCCCAAAATAAGGGGAAGTAGATTTAGGACTGAGTTGAGGAGGAACTTCTTTACACAAAGGGTTGTGAATCTGTGGAATTCCCTGCCCAGTGAAGCAGTTGAGGCTACCTCATTGAATGTTTTTAAGGCAAGGATAGATAAATTTTTGAACAGTAAAGGAATTAAGGGTTATGGTGAGCGGTTGGGTAAGTGGAGCTGAGTCCACAAAAAGATCAGCCATGATCTTATTGAATGGCGGAGCTGGCTCGAGGGGCCAGATGGCCTACTCCTGCTCCTCGTTCTTATGTTCTCATGTTTCTACCAATGGCGACCCCCCAACGGCACATTCCCTAGCGGTGGAGGGTGTGGAATATGCATAAATACAATTACTTTTCTTATTTCAATTTTCCAAAGATATTGACTGAATATATTTACCACATTAAATAACAGGTTGTTGTGCACCAAATAAATTCTCAACATTGTATAAAATTTTGGAGTGCATCAGAATTTTCTTTCTTGTCCTCCGACTTCATGCCATGATATAATTTTATGATCAGCAAGAACCATGTCTCATCAAAATGACCATTTTCTCATATTTTTGTAGACATCGGCAGGGTCTAAAGATCCCACTGTCAGTCTATGGCAGGCCAACTCCAACACCAGAATATATGCTGGAAAATCCCACTCTACAGCATTATGATTCCACATTTTTGGAAAGGGTAGAGGAATAGAAGAAAGGACCCAGTCACGTAAAATGAGAATTGCCAGGAGAGAGACACAGTGGGACTCAGAACATGGGGAAATTCAGAGTGCAATCCAAGTTTCAAATATTGAGGAAGAGTGAATAATGTATCTTTCTCTTTTCCTCTTTTTTTCCCCTGTAGGGGAGACCCAGGAGAGAAATTAATAGGAAACACAGGAGGAGTAAAAAAGGGGGATATGCCTCCAATAACTGGAGTTAGAAATGATTCAGAAGAAGAAATGACCTTGCATTCACATAGGACCAAAGCATATCACGGCCATTGGGTAGGCATAATGTAACCAAACGTGGATACCAATTTGCAGATAACAAGATCCCACAAAACAGCAATAAATTAAAGCCTGAATTTGGTGTTAGGTGGCATTGTCCGGAATAGCAGGGAGAGTTCTCTTACTTTTCAAATAGTGCCATGGGTTCCTTCAGATCCGACTCATCAGGCAGACGGGACTTTGATTTAACATTTCAACCAAAAAGTGGTGCCTCTGACAATGTAGCACTCCCTCAGTACTGCCTTGCATTGGTATTTTTACTGGCAATAGTGTATGAATGTTCAGTGTATTTGCATGACCCTCCATCACTCTTTTGTGAAGGGTGTTAATCAATTTTCCCATTAAGTTGAACAGATGCTTAGTCGCACAGCAGCCTGTGAGACCTTATCCTGTGATAAATAATGTGTGCACCAAAAATGTTAAATGTACTGAAAAAAGGCCTTGCACTACAATTAAATTTTAAAGAGAACTCTTTCATTTTAACCATCCCATGAGTATTCGGGTCTGTTCAACTAGATCTATTTTCATCATTAAAATATGTACATTCCTTCCCGGGAAAATTGTTCCTGGCTTGAAAGACTCAATTGCAGGAGGTTCCAAAACGTCAGAAAGCATACCAAATGAATGGTGCAAAATCATAATTTTCTGATATTCCAGACCCTTATAGAAATTAAATTTCCTGCTTTCAGGAGTTACATTCTCCTTGAATGGTTACTACATTGGAACTCCACGGTGGCACAGTGGTTAGCACTGCTGCCTCACAGTGCCAGGGACCCAGGTTCAATTCTGGCCTCAGGTGTCTGTCTGTGTGGAGTTTGCACATTCTCCCCATGTCTGCATGGGTTTCCTCCGGGTGCTCCAGTTTCCTTCCACAGTCCATCAGGTGTTAGTCTGATGCTAAATTAACCTGCACCCTGGGGACTTGCAGGGTGATTACGGGGTTAGGGCTTGGGTGGGATTGTGGCCGGTGCAGGTTCAATGGACCGAATAACCTCCTTCTGCTTTGTAGGGATTCTATGATTAACGGCACATTTATATGCTGAGAGTATTTTCCATATTAATGTATTGAACGTTGGGTGTTCAAGTAACAAGGGTTCCATTGCACCGTAAGTCCAACTTGGTTCCATGTTCTGGGAGCTGAGTGTTTTATTTTAATTTATTGGAACCATTTGTTAGTCTTCATGGTTGGTGGGTATGGTTTAGAAGATTGAATTCACAGTGCAGAAGATGATTTCCCAATCTAGAATAATCTTCCTGTGTAACACTGAAGGGGTGCTGCATTTTCAGAGTTACTGTCTGACAGGTGACATATCAAACCAAATTCCTGCTCTGCTGATGTTAAGGAAATAAGAGAGATAGGAGCAGGAGTAGGCCATTCGGCCCTTCGAGTCTGCTATATAGTATTGATTTCAAATCAAGAGACGGATATCGATGATATTATAGATCTCCTGCCACACACAACCACGTCAGTGTTGCTTTTATTTACAAAGAAATTGCATTTCTATAGCACCTTTCACAACCTCAGGCCATCCCAAAGCACTTTATAGCCAATGAAGTACTTTTGAAATGTAGTCACTGTTGTAATGTAGGAAATACAGCAGCAGATTGTACACAGCAAGGGTCCCACAAACAGCAATGTGATCATAACCAAATAATTGAATAATATTTGGCCAAGATGCTGGGGAGAACTCATCTGGTTTTCGAAATTGTGTCATGCAATCTTTTACACCCAGCTCAGAGGGTTAATGTCTCAACTGAAAGGTGGCATCTGGGCAGCACAGTAGCACAGTGGTTAGCACTGCTGCTTCTCAGCGCCAGGGACCTGGGTTCGATTTCCAGCTTGGGTCACTGTCTGTGAGGAGTCTACACTTTCTCCTCATGTCTGCGTGGGTTTCCTCCAGGTGCTCCAGTTTCCTCCCAAAGGTGCTGGTTAGGTGTATTGGCCATGCTAAATTCTCCCTCGGTGTACCCGAACAGGCGCCGGAGTGTGGCGACTAGGGGATTTTCACAGTAACTTCATTGCAGTGTTAATGTAAGCCTACTTGTGACACCAATAAATAAACTTAACCTCCAAAAATGCAGCACTCCCTCAGTACTGCAATGGAGTGTCTGCTTAGATTATGTGCTCAAGTGTCTGAAGTGAGAGTTGCACCCACAGCTTTCGGTCCAAGTTGAGAGTGCTAACATTGAGACACAACTGACACATGTCTCTCCCAATCTGCAGTGGCCAGCCCATCCAAGTTCCAGATTCACAGAATCCCTAAAGTGCAGAAGAGGCCAATCAGCCCATCGAGTCTGCACTGACTCCCTGACAGAGAATCTTACCCAGGCCCTCTCCACCGCTCTATCCCTGTAACCCCACATATACCTCACTAACTCCCCGCTAACCTACACATCATGGGATACAAAGGGGCAATTTAGCATAGCCAATCCATCTAACTTGCAGTTCCAGCAATCTGGAGGAACAGTGTCACAATTATGAAATGTAGAAGATTGTTATATTTTGGAACAGTGTATTTAATTTACGATAAAAAATGTCATAGAATTCTGACAGTGCAGAAGGAGGCCATTCAGCCCATTGAGTTTGCACCAACTCTCTCTGACCGAGTACCTTACCTTGGCCCTACCTTGTAACTCTACCAATTTATCATGGCTAACCCATCGAACCTACAAATCTTGGGACGCTAAGAGGTAATTTAGCATGGCCAATCCACCTAACCGGCACATCTTTGGACTGTGGGAGGAAACTGGAGCACCCGGAGGAAACCCACGCAGACACAGAGAGAGTGTGTAAACTCCACACAGACAGTGATCCAAGGTTGGAATTGAACCCAGGTCCCTGGTGCTGAGAGGCAGTAGCACTAACCACTGTGCCACCATACCGCTTCACTGTTGTACCATTGGGATTCCTAGTGTGTCCCAGGTCATTCCTTCCTTTCCTCTCACATGGGCCAAATGTACAACTTTGGTTGAGTTGAAAGCAGATCACTATTTGCAGTGGAAAGGAATTTTGGGGGCTGGAAATGGGAGATGTGTATACTGCGAAGCTCATCCAGCAGCCTTTAATTATTTCTATCAGCTGGATTATAGAATTGAAATTTAACGTAAAGTGAGTGGGGAGACTTTCCAATTGAATAAAATGAAAAAATAAGGAAATTACTGCGGATGCTGGAATCTGAAACTAGAGGTTGCTGGAAAAACGGTAGGTCTGGCAGCAAGAGACAGATGTGGAGATGCCGGCGTTGGACTGGGGTAAATACAGTAAGAGTTTTAACAACACCAGGTTAAAGTCCAACAGGTTTATTTGAGACAGAAACAAGAGACAGAAACAGAATTAAGGTTTCGAGTCCTTTGACTCTGCTGGATCTGAAAGGAGGGAGAATGTGTTTGAACTGTAAGAAATTGCAACAAAATGTAGCAACATTAAGAACAAAGGACACATGACTTGGTGGAGGAGGGGGAAGAGGGGATTGCATTGAGGCAATACGTGTTCGGGATATTTTTTTTAAAGGGTGTTTAAGATGGAGAAGTATCACAGTGTGGTGAACCATAGTTGGTTACCACTATGAGTGCTGAGCCATGGATGGTCAGCACTATGGGTGTTTGTAGATATGTTACTGTTGTCACTGTTGGGGTTAGGGTTGGGCTGTTCTACCTGTTGATATTGTTCTGTGGTACACTCCAGTTGGCTCCGCCGACCTGGGGAAGTATAAAGGTCACTGCACTGCCTGGTGACCCTTTAGTCTGGGATTGTATTGTATATAGTGTGCTCCATTCTTGTTAGTAATAAAAGCCTTTATTTCCCGGGTACAATCTAGCCTCCCGAGTGATTTAATCGCGCATCACACAGTCGAAGGAATTTGCAGGGCAATAAGTTCGAACAAGGGAATGGGACTGACTGGACTGCTCTTATGGGAATCGGCACAGACTTGATAGGCTGAATGGCCTCCTCCTGTGACAAAAATGGTTCCATGACTCGATGTAACAAAGGTCAGCCTGCTTCCGTGGTGACGTCCGTTCCTTCTTGGTCATTTTCACTATGTCACGGTTGCAGGCACACACAATGCAAGATCACCTTACTGTACAATAGATGTTGTATCACCTTGGTTACTTTTGTTCTGGCGCTTTGCATGTAATCTGATAAGCAAATCGATAATCTTAGCACTAGTACAACCTGCACTGTGCAATCTGGAATGACAATCTGGTTCATATAGTGTGTGAGAAAACATGTAGACTGCATTTTCTCTCAACTCAGCTTACATCACTGTAGAAACTAATTCAGCTTTTGCACTGCACTTGGAGATGTCACACAAATATTTCTGAATCTAGTAATGGGTGGAATGAGATCCTTACATGTAACATGTATGCTTTTTACCTATTATTTAGAATCATAGAATCCCTACAGTGCAGAAGGAGGCCATTCGGCCCATCGATCTTACCCGACAACAATCCCACCCAGCCCCCATCCCCATAGCCCAATGTATTTACCCTGCTAATTCCCCCTAGTCTACACATCTTGTGATACGAAAAGGCAATTTAGCATGGCAATCAACTTAACCAGCACATCGTTTGGCTGTGGGAGGAAATCAGAGCGCCTGGAGGAAACCCACATAGAAGTGGGGAGAACGTGCAGACTCCACACAGTGACCCAAGGCCGGAATTGAACCCGGGTCCCTGGCACTGTGAGGCAGCAGTGCTAAGCACTGTGCCACCGTGCCACCCCATGGTGGCACAATAGTTAGCACTGCTGCCTCACAGTGCCAGGCTGCAAAAATAGATTTACCCCAAATAGGACTATGTGCAGTTCTGATCTCCATATTATAAACAAAATAGCAGCACTAAAGAAGGTTCAAAATAGATTCACAAAGATGATAGCAGAACTGAAAGATCATAACTTCTCAGGAAAGACTCAACAGGTTGAGTCTCTTTTCTCTAGAAAAGAGAGGTCTGACAAGCCACCTAAGTCTTAAATTTATTTATTAGTTTCACAAGTAGGCTTACATTAACACTGCAATGAAGTTACTGTGAAAATCCCCCAGTTGCCGCACTCCAGTGCCCGTTTGTACACTGAGGGAGAATTTAGCATAGCCAATGCACCTAATCAGTACGTCTTTCAGACTGTGGGAGGAAACCAGAGCACCCGGAGGGAATCCACGCAGACACGGGGAGAACATGCAGACTCGGCACAGTCACCCAAGCTGGGAATTGAATCTGGGTCCCTGGCACTGTGAAGCAGCAGTGCTAACCACTGTGCCAACGTGCCATCCATAGTCACCTGACAGCAGTCTTTAAAGTTGATAGAATTCGATAAGGATAAGATAACTGAGGACATTCGGCCCAGCCTAAGTTCTCCCAAGCCAACCCGCCCTCTTGTACCCTGGAGCTTGGTGCTAAGCAGTACTCAGTTCCTCACTTGTCAAAGCAACTGTTGTGCTGGAACTGCACTTTGAGGGATGAGAAGTGATTCGCATCTGTGTGACGTCCCGCCGTAGAGGTGGGAACATTCCGGGACACAGATGATCACGTGCCAAACCTGCTAATGATACTGAAATCCAGTCAATCTCATGCAAATCGGCCTCACCCCCAGAAAGGACACGATCCGGTTTGTGCCAATCGCAAACTGTTTGGCACTGGATGCAAAACCCATTTTTAGGCCTGCACACTATTTTCCAGGATCGGTGCAATCTGTGCCAGGCACGATGAGGAAAATCACCCCCAATGTTTCCACTTATGGGGCAGTCCGGAACTGAGGACCATAAATATGATAGTCACTAACAAATCCAATAGGGAATTACAGAAAAATATCTTTACTCAGAGTGTTTGAATCATTGAGAGATACAACACAGAAGGAAACCTTTCAATCCATGTAAAGCGTAGCCATTTAGTCCTATTCCCATGCTCTTTCCCCATAAACCTTCAAAATGTGCTTCTCCAAGTATTTATCCAATTCCCTTTTGAAAGTTATTATTGAATCTGCCCTGGAACTTGCCACAAGAGGTAGAAGTGGAAACATTTGATCATTTCAAATGGAAATTGATGGGGCATTTGAGGAAAATAAATAACAGGGCTACAGAGATAAAGTGGGAGAATGGAACTGACTGGATTGGTCCACAGAGCACCTTGCTATTCCTACCTAAATGAATCACATTACACATCTCTACATGAAATTTTATTTACTATGTTTATACCCATTTCTCTAATCAGTCTTCTCCTCAAGTTTAGTACTATCCTCCTCTCCTCCGGACAAATGTGAGGTAATGCATTTTGGAAGGTCTAATAAAGATAGGAAATATACAGTAAATGGCACAACCCTTAAGAGTATTGATAGGTGGAGGGAACTGGGTGTACAGGCACACAGTTCATTGAAAGTGTCAATGCAGGTGGAGGAGGTAGTCAAGAAGGCATACGGCATGCTTGCCTTCATCGGCCAGGGCATTGAGTTTAAAAATTGGCAAGTCGTGTTGCAGCTTTGTAGAACCTTAGGCCGCACTTGGAATATAGTGTTCAATTCTGGTCGTCACACTACCAGAAGGATGTGGAGGCTTTGGAGAGAGTACAGAAAAGATTTACCAGGATGTTGCCTGGTATAGAGGGCATTAGCTATGAGGAGAAGTTGGAGAAACTGGGTTTGTTCTCAATGGAACGACAGAGGTTGAGGGGCGTCTTGATAGAAGTCTACAAGATTATGAGGGGCATGGACAGAGTGGATAGTCAGAAGCTTTTTCCCAGGGTGGAAGAGTCAATTACTAGGGGGCATAGGTTTAAGATGCGAGGGGCAAGGTTTAAAGGAGATGTACAAGGCAAGTTTTTTACACAGAGGGTTGTGAGTGCCTGGAACTCGCTGCCGGAGGAGGTAGTGGAAGCAGATACAATAGTGACTTTTAAGGGGTACCTTGACAAATATATGAATAAGATGGGAATAGAGGGATATGGTCCCCGGAAGGGTAGTGGCTTTTAGTTCAATCGGGCAGCATGGTCGGTGCAAGCTTGGAGGACCAAAGGGCCTGTTGCTGTGCTGTAATTTTCTTTGTTCTTTGTTCTTCATTGTTTTGTGTCATATGCAAACTTTAAAGCTATGCTGGACATTAGTATATTGCAAAATGAGCAGTGACAACCCCTAGGGAACACCACTGCACATTTTCCACCTGTTTGAAAACAGCCAATAACCATTACACCCAGCTTTCAATCTCAGCCAATTTTATATCCATCGAACCACTGCTGCTTTAATCTGATCATTTCAATTTGCTAACAAATCTACTATGTGTTTTTTTAATGAAGTGCCTTTTCACAGTCCATATTCACCACATGAGCAATTACCTCCATCCAGGATAACATTTCCATACATTTCCCCACTACCATTGGACTGTAAGTTATGCAGTTATTGGATATTTTACCATTGCGTTTTACATGGTACCAGTTCTATGACACTAACCCCGTATTGAAGGAGGTTTGAAAGATTGTTACCAGAACTCCATTATTTCCACCCTTCCTTCCCTCAACAATCTAGAGTGCTAGACTGTGTGACTTTGCTACTTTCTACTGTCTTTTGCTTTACTGTGACATTGTAGCATCTTTTTCAGTGAAGACAAAATACCTCAGTATCTTCACATCCATAATTTGAATGGTAACCCCCAGGATGTTGATTCTGGGAAATTCAACGATGGAAATGCCATTGAACGTCAGGGGGCAATGGTTAGATCCTCTCTTGTTGGAAATGGTCATTGGCTGGCACTTGTGAATGTTTGCCTGATATCCATTGACTACAGTATTGCTAGGGCTCCTTGATGCCACACTCGGTCAAATGCTACCTCGGTGCCAAGGACAGTCACTCTCACTTCACCTCTGGAATTCAGCCTCTTTTGTCCATGTTTGAAGGCTATAATGAGGCCATGAGCTGAGTGACGCTGGTGGGACCCACCTGGGCCTCACTGAACAGGTTGTTTCTGAGTCAGTGTTGCTTGATTGCACCATTAATGACCTCCTCCATCACTTTACTGATGATCGAGAGTTGACTGATGGGACAGCAATTGGCTGGGTTGGATTTGTCTGGCTTCTTGTGTACAGGACATATTTGGGCAATTTTCCACATTGCTGTGTAAATGCCGGTGTTGAACTTTACTGGGATAATTTAGCTGGGGACACGGCTAGTTCTGGAGCACAAATCATCAGTACTATTGCTGCAATGTTGTCAGGGCCCATTGCCTTTACAGTATCCAGTGCCTTCGGCCATTTCTTGACATCACATGGACTGAATCAAATTTGCTGAAGACTCACTTAATAGCTATTTTTGATGCTCATTGAACCTCACCCTTCCTCTGACTGCTTCTGTTTATATAAGACTTTTGATTTCCTTTATGTTATTCACTAATCTATTCTCATATTTCCATTTTCAGAGTTCCCCTTTACTTTGTTTATTCAGCTTTGCTCTCCTGAATTATGAACCATTTTATCAAAGACCTTTTCTGTTTAATTTTAATCTCTATATCCTTAGAACTGGGGAGCTCTCACTTTGGATTCTCTTCATATCCCCCCTTGTGACTAATCTGCACTAGTTCTTCTTGGAAACCGTCTGATTGTTAATTCACTGTTTTACCCGCCACTCTTTGATTCCAATCTACCTGAGCTAGATCCTTTTCCAGCTCACTGAAATCAGCTGTCCTCCAGTTCAGTAATTCCACATTTGATTTGCCCTTTGTCATTTTTCATAGATACTCTAATCCTAATATTGTGATCACCATTTCCCAACCTGCTTCCTTCATCATTGGACTGGAAACACACACTCTTTCAGTGAAAATTCACTTTTGGACGTCAAGAATTCCTCCCCTTCTTTTTGTTATTTATTATGGGCAGCACAGTGGCACAGTGGTTAGCACTGCTGCCTCACAGCGCCAGGTAATTCCCGGCTTCGGTCACTGTGTGTGTGGAGTCTGCACATTCTCCTCGTGTCTGCGTGGGTTTCCTCTGTGTGCTCCGGTTTCCTCCCACAGTCTGAAAGACGTGCTGGTTAGGTGCATTGGCTATGCTAAATTCTCCCTCAGTTTGATTTGATTTATTATTGTCACATGCATTAACATACAATGAAAAGTATTGTTTCTCGCGCGCTATACAGACAAAACATACTGCTCATAGAGAAGGAATCGAGAGTGCAGAATATAGTGTTACAGTCATAGCTAGGGTGTAGAGAAAGATCAACTTAATGCAAGGTAAGTCCATTCAAAAGTCTGATAGCAGCAGGGAAGAAGTTGTTCTCGAGTCAGTTGGTACGTGACCTCAGACTTTTGTATCTTTTTCATAGAACATAGAACATAGAACAGTACAGCACAGAACAGGCCCTTCGGCCCACGATGTTGTGCCGAGCTTTATCTGAAACCCAGATCAAGCTATTTCCTTCCTATCATCCCGAAGTACTCCATGTGCCTATCCAATAGCTTCTTAAATGTTCCTAAAGTTTCTGACTCCGCTATCACTGCAGGCAGTCCATTCCACACCCCAACCACTCTCTGAGTAAAAAACCTACCTCGGACATCCTTCCTATATCTCCCACCATGAACCCTATAGTTATGCCCCCTTGTAATAGCTCCATCCACCCGAGGAAATAGTCTTTGAATGTTCACTCTATCTATCCCCCTCATCATCTTATAAACCTCTATCAAGTCTCCTCTCAACCTCCTCCGCTCCAAAGAGAAAAGCCCAAGTTCCCTCAACCTTTCCTCATAAGACCTACCCTCCAAACCAGGCAGCATCCTGGTAAATCTCCTCTGCACTCTTTCCAGTGTCTCCACATCCTTCTTATAGTGAGGTGACCAGTACTGCACACAATATTCCAAATGTGGTCTCACCAAGGTCCTGTACAGTTGCAGCATAACCCCACGGCTCTTAAACTCAAACCCCCTGTTAATGAACGCCAACACACTATAGGCCTTCTTCACAGCTCTATCCACTTGAGTGGCAACCTTCAGAGATCTATGGATATGGACCCCAAGATCTCTCTGTTCCTCCACATTCTTCAGAACCCTACCTTTGACCCTGTAATCCACATTTAAATTTGTCCTACCAAAATGAATCACCTCGCATTTGTCAGGGTTAAACTCCATTTGCCATTTTTCAGCCCAGCTCTGTATCCTATCTATATCTCTTTGCAGCCTACAACAGCCCTCCACCTCATCCACTACTCCACCAATCTTGGTGTCATCAGCAAATTTACCGATCCACCCTTCAGCCCCCTCCTCCAAGTCATTAATAAAAATGACAAATAGCAGAGGACCAAGCACTGATCCCTGTGGCACTCCGCTGGTAACCGGTTTCCAGTCCGAAAATGTTCCATCCACCACCATCCTCTGTCTTCTGTTAGATAGCCAGTTACCTATCCAATCGGCCAAACTTCCCTCTATCCCACACATCCTTACTTTCTTCATAAGCCGACCATGGGGGACTTTATCAAACGCCTTACTAAAATCCATGTATATGACATCAACTGCACTACCTTCATCTACATACTTAGTTACCTCCTCAAAAAATTCTATCAAATTTGTGAGGCAAGACTTGCCCTTCACAAATCCGTGCTGACTATCCCGGATTAAGCTGCATCTTTCTAAATGGTCGTAAATCCTATCCCTGAGGACCTTTTCCATCAACTTACCGACCACCAAAGTAAGACTAAGCGGCCTATAATTACCAGGGTCATTTCTATTCCCTTTCTTAAACAGAGGAACCACATTCGCCACTCTCCAGTCCTCTGGCACCACCCCCGTGGACAGTGAGGACGCAAAGATCAATGCCAAAGGCTCTGCTATCTCATCCCTTGCCTCCCAAAGACTCCTAGGATATATTTCATCAGGCCCAGGGGACATATCAACTTTCAGTTTATTCAAAATTGCTAGTACATCTTCCCTCCGAACATCTACTTCCTCCAGCCTGTGACACCATCTCTTCCTCAAAAACATGGCCCCTCTCCTTGGTGAACACTGAAGAAAAGTATTCATTCATCACCTCTTCTATCTCTTCTGACTCCATGCACAAATTCCCACTGCTGTCCTTGACCGGCCCCAACCTCACCCTGGTCATTCTTTTATTCCTCACATAAGAGTAAAAAGCCTTGGGGTTTTCCTTGATCCGACCAGCCAAGGACTTCTCATGCCCCCTCCGAGCTCTCCAAAGCCCCTTTTTCAGCTCATTTCTTGCTAACTTGTAACCCTCCATCGAGCCAACTGAACCTTGTTTTCTCAACCTTACATATGCTTCCTTCTTCCTCTTGACAAGACATTCCACCTCTTTTGTGAACCATGGTTCCCTCACTCGGCCATTTCCTCTCTGCCTGGCAGGGACATACCTATCAAGGACACGTAGTATTTGTTCCTTGAAAAAGTTCCACTTTTCATTAGTGCCTTTCCCTGACAATTTTTGTTCCCATCCTTTGCTTCCTAATTCCTGCCTGTTTGCATCATAATTACCTCTCCCCCAATTGTAAACTATGCCCTGCCGTATGGCCCTATCCCTCTCCATTGCAATAACAAAAGACACCGAATTGTGGTCACTATCTCCAAAGTGCTCTCCCACAACCAAATCCAACACTTGGCCCGGTTCATTTCCCAGTACCAAATTCAATGTGGTCTCACTTATCCACATAGGTCGACTTATCCACATATTGTGTCAGAAACCCCTCCTGCACACACTGCACAAAAACTGCCCCATCCGAACTATTCGACCTATAAAGGCTCCAATCAATATTTGGAAAGTTAAAGTCCCCCATGACAACTACCCTGTGACCCCCCCACCTATCCATAATCTGCTTAGCAATTTCTTGCTCCATATCTCTATTACTATTTGGAGGCCTATAATAAACTCCTAGCAACGTGACCACTCCTTTCCTATTCCTAACCTCAGCCCATATTACCTCTGTAGGCAGATCCCCTTCGAAATGCCTTTCTGCAGCTGTTACACTCTCCTTGATTAACAGTGCCACTCCTCCACCTCTTTTACCAGCTACCCTACACTTACTGAAAGATCTATACCCCAGAACTTCCAACAACCATTCCTGTCCTTGTTCTACCCATGTCTCCGTATTGGCCACAACATCGTAGTCCCAAGTGCCAATCCACGCCCCAAGTTCACCTACCTTATTTCGGATGCTCCTTGCATTGAAGTAGACACACTTCAACCCACCATGTGTTTAACTGCACTCTCTCCCTGTTCCTCAACTCGCTATCCCATGGCACCGGCAACATACCAGAGATGACAACCTGTTTTGTCCTGGCTCTCAGCTTCCACCCTAGCTCCCTGAATTCCTGTTTTAAATCCCCGTCCCCTCTCTTACCTATGTCTTTGGTGCCGACGTGCACCACGACTTGTGAATGTTCCCCCTCCCCCTTTAGAATCCTGAAGACACGGTCGGAAATGTCACGGACCCTGGCATCCGGGAGGCAACATACCATCCGTGAGGCTCTCTTGTTGCCACAGAACCTCCTATCTATCCCTCTAACAAACGAGTCCCCAATAACTATAGCTCTATCGCTCTCCCCCTTTCCCTTCTGAGCCACAGGGACGGACTCAGCGCTGGCGATCTGGTCACTGCGGCTTACCACTGGTAGGTCGCCCCCCTCACCTGTATCCAAAGTGGAATACTTGTTGCTAAGGGGAACGACCACAGGGGATCCCCGCACCGACTGTTTCCTCCCAGCCCCTCTCACCGTCACCCATCTATTTTCATTCCCTGGAGCAACTGTATCCCTGAAGCTTGTGTCTATGGCCCTCTCTGCCTCCCTGATGACCCTAAGCTCATCCTAAGCTTTTCCCAAAGGAAGAAGGTGGAAGAGAGAATGTCCAGGGTGTATGGGGTCCTTGATTATGCTGGCTGCTTTGCTGAGACAGCGGGAAGTGTAGACAGAGTCAATGGATAGGAAGCTGATTTGTGTGATGGATTGGGCTACATTCACAACCTATTAAGAACAAAGAACAAAGAACAGTACAGCACAGGAAACAGGCCCTTCGGCCCTCCAAGCCTGTGCCGCTCCTTGGTCCAACTAGACCAATCGTTTGTATCCCTCCATTCCCAGGCTGCTCATGTGACTATCCAGGTAAGTCTTAAACGATGTCAGCGTGCCTGCCTCCACCACCCTACTTGGCAGCGCATTCCAGGCCCCCACCACCCTCTGTGTAAAAAACATCCCTCTAATATCTGAGTTATACTTCGCCCCTCTCACCTTGAGCCCGTGACCCCTCGTGAACGTCACTTCTGATCTGGGAAAAAGCTTCCCACCATTCACCCTATCTATCCCCTTCATAATCTTGTACACCTCTATTAGATCTCCCCTCATTCTCCGTCTTTCCAGGGAGAACAACCCCAGTTTACCCAATCTCTCCTCATAGCTAAGACCCTCCATACCAGGCAACATCCTGGTAAACCTTCTCTGCACTCTCTCTAACGCCTCCACGTCCTTCGGGTAGTGCGGCGACCAGAACTGAACGCAGTACTCCAAATGTGGCCTAACCAGCGTTCTATACAGCTGCATCATCAGACTCCAGCTTTTATACTCTATACCCCGTCCTATAAAGGCAAGCATACCATATGCCTTCTTCACCACCTTCTCCACCTGTGTTGCCACCTTCAAGGATTTGTGGACTTGCACACCTAGGTCCCTCTGTGTTTCTATACTCCTGATGACTCTGCCATTTATTGTATAACTCCTCCCTGCATTATTTCTTCCAAAATGCATCACTTCGCATTTATCCGGATTAAACTCCATCGGCCACCTCTCCGCCCAATTTTCCAGCCTATCTATATCCTGCTGTATTGCCCGACAATGCTCTTCGCTATCCGCAAGTCCAGCCATCTTCGTGTCATCCGCAAACTTGCTGATTACACCAGTTACACCTTCTTCCAAATCATTTATATACATCACAAATAGCAGAGGTCCCAGTACAGAGCCCTGCGGAACACCACTGGTCACAGACCTCCAGCCGGAAAAAGACCCTTCGACCACTACCCTCTGTCTCCTATGGCCAAGCCAGTTCTCCACCCATTCCAGCCACTTCTCCTTGTACCCCATGAGCCTTAACCTTCTTAACCAACCTGCCATGTGGGACTTTGTCAAATGCCTTACTGAAATCCATATAGACGACATCCACGGCCCTTCCTTCATCAACCGTTTTTGTCACTTCCTCAAAAAACTCCACCAAATTTGTAAGGCACGACCTCCCTCTTACAAAACCATGCTGTCTGTCACTAATGAGATTGTTGTTCCTTGCGATCTTAGGCAGAGCAGGAGCCATACCAAGCTGTGATACAACCAGAAAGAATGCTTTCTACGGTGCATCTATAAAAGCTGGTGAGATTCGTAGCTGACATGCCAAATTTCCTTAGTCTTCTGAGAAAGTAGAGGCTTTGGTGGGCTTTCTTAACTATAGTGTCGGCATGGGTGGACCAGGACAGATTGTTGGTGCTCTGGGCACCTTAAAACCTGAAGCTCTCGACCCTTTCTGCTTCGTCCCCATTGATGTAGACAGGGGCATGCTCTCCTTTACACTTCCTGAAGTCGATGACAATCTCCTTCGTTTGTTGACATTGAGGAAGAGATTATTGTTACCGCACCAGTTCACCAGATTCTCTATCTCATTCCTGTACTCTGTCTCGTCATAGGTTGGACCCCAAACAATTACGGCGGTGTCGTCAGCAAACTTGAAAATCAAATTGGAGGGGAATTTGGCCGCACAGTCATAGGTGTATAAGGGGTATAGTAGGGGGCCGCGAACATAGCCTTGTGGGACACCGGTGTTAAGGATGATCGTGGAGGAGGTGTTGTTACCTATCCTTACTGATTGTGGTCTGAGAGTTAGGAAGTTCAGGATCCAGTCACAGAGGGAGGTGCCGAGGCCCAGGAGTTTGGGGGAATAATAGTGGGAATAATAGCGTTGAAGGCTGAGCTGTAGTCAATAAATTGGAATCTGACATGTGTCTTTGTTATCTAGGTGTTCCAGAGTTGAGTGCAGGGCCAGGAAAATGGCATCTACTGTGGAACTGTTGCGGCAGTAGACGAACTGTAGTGGATCCAGGTAGTCCGGGAGGCTGGAATTGATTCGTGCCATGACTAACCTTTCTAAGTACCCGAACAGGTGCCCGAGTGTAGCGACGAGGGGATTTTCACAGTAACTTCCCTGCAATGTTAATGTAAGCCTACTTGCAACACTAATGAACAAATAAATAAACATTCGTTCCTGGGATGTGGGCACCACTGGCCAGCATTTGTTGCCCATGAACTAAGTAGTTCACTGGACTATATCACAGTGCAGTTGAGAGTCAACCACATTGTTGTGGATATGGAGTCACGTGAAGGCCAGACCAGGTAAAGATGGCAGATTGGTGAACCAGATGGGTTTTTATGACAATCAATAATGGTTTAACGGTCACCATTGCTGAATTAGATTTTAAATTCCAGATTTACTAATTGAATTCTAAATTCCACCAGCTGTCATGGTAGGATTTGAACTCATGTCTCCACAGTATTAGTCATGATGTGGAGATGCCGGACGTTGGACTGGGGTAAACACAGTAAGAAGTCTAACACCACTGTGTTGTTAGACTTCTTACTGTGTTTTCCATGGTATTAGCTCAGGCCTCTGGATGACTAGTCCAGTGAAATCATCACTACGCCACTGTCCACAATAATATGTGTAATGTTATTTTCCCAGTCTATTTTAGTATAATGGAAATCCCCTATTAGCACTAATGCAAGGTTCATGCAAGTTTCGGCAATTTGTCTGCAAAGTTCCCCTTTTATCTCCTTCCTACTCTCTGGTGGCTTTCAATATACACCCAGCAGCTTAATATTTCCTCCATTCTCCCTTAATTTTAACTAAATAGATTAATTATTTGAACCCTATACGTTCAAGAACACCATGGAACCTGCTACCACATGATATAAATTTAGGTGAATAGCACAGATTAATTTAAAGGGAGGCTGGATAAACACGAGGGAGAAAAGGAGTAGAAGGATAGGGCGGGCTGAATTAAAATGGGAGGAGGCTTGTGTACAGCACAAACAAGTACTACTGGCAAGTGGAGCTGAGTGGCCTATTTCTGTGCTTGTACAATGCTTAATAATGTGCACTCTTAAAAATAATTAACTTTGCAAAATCCTTCAGGTTAGTTAGGAAGTGTTTATTTGGGCAAGAGAGGTAGAGGGAATAAGAGGAAAAAAACTTCTACAAAGCGAGTGGTTATGACCCAAAACTCGCTGTCCACAAAGATAATGGTAACAGAAACAATCAACATTTCAAAAGGAGATTTAATGGGTACAGCAGCAGACCATTTTGTTCTAACTGGTCAATGCTGATGCTTACATGCCACACAAGTCTCTTTCCATTCTACTTCATTAACTCCATCAACAAGCCTCCTAATTCTTTCGTCCCGTGCTTATCCATACTATTAGGGGGAAGATGATGAGGTAGTGGGTAATGTCACTGGACTAGTAATAGGTTAATGCTGTGGGTTGACAGCTTCAAATCGCACCTGGGTAACTGGTGGAATTTAAATTCAGTTGATAAATCAGGAACAAGTTAGTTATTCTCAGTACAGTGAACATGAAAATAGAATCGTCATTAAAAACACATCTGGTTCATGCATGCCCTTTAGGGAAGGAAGTCTGCTGTCCTGACCTTGTCTGGCCTACATGCAACACCAGGCCTGTGGTTGATTCTTAGCTGCCCAGTGTGGCCCAAGTCAATTCAAGGGCAATGAGGGATGGGCAACAAATGCTGGCCTTGCCAGTGACACTCACATCCCATGAAAGAATAAGGGGAAGAATTTGCCTTAACTACTCCTTGGGGTAGCGAGTTCCACAATTCTAGCCATTCTCAGGGTGCTTCTGAATTGATTAATGGATTTATTGGTGACCTTTTATAAGGACTCCCTCAGCTTTTTCTTTTCTAGGCAATGAAGATCAAATTCTCATTATCTTTTATGCTGCTGGTAAATCCTTACAAGTCAGTAATGTTCTTTTTTCCTCCAAACTTTGCATTGTGTTTTGTTTTGACTGCAGTATCAAAGTCTGCTCACCTCTTCAGCAAAGTAATCTGTTTAAAATTACAAGGTCTGCTTACCTCAGCGAGATCTCCTTGAAGCTGGATTGATCTCCTCTTTCCCCCCCCCAGATTCCAGCTGTGGCTTAGAGCGTAAGGTTGCTGCTCGGATCAGAGGGTGGTGGGTTCAAATCCCATTCCAGGCCCTGATTGTGTAATCTAGTAAGAAGTCTCACAACATCAGGTTAAAGTCCAACAGGTTTATTTGGTAGCAAAATCCACTAGCTTTCGGAGCGCTGCTCCTTCGTCAGGTAAGTGGGAGTTCTGTTCACAAACAGGGCATATAAAGACACAAACTCAATTTACAAAATAATGGTTGGAATGCGAGTCTTTATGGGTAATCAAGTCTTAAAAGGTACAGACAATGTGAGTGGAGAGAGCGTTAAGCACAGGTTAAAGAGAGGTGTATTGTCTCCAGACAGGACAGTTAGTGTGATTTTGCAAGCCCAGGCAAGCTGTGGGTATTACAGATAGTGTGACATGAACCCAAGATCCCGGTTGAGGCCGTCCTCATGTGTGCGGAACTTGGCTATCAGTCTCTGCTCAGCGACTCTGCATTGTTGTGTGTCGTGAAGGCCGCCTTGGAGAATGCTTACCCGAAGATCAGAGGCCAAATGCCCGTGACCGCTGAAGTGTTCCCCAACAGGAAGAGAACACTCTTGCCCGGTGATTGTTGAGTGGTGTTCATTCATCTGTTGTCACGGGCATTCGGCCTCTGATCTTCGGGTAAACGTTCTCAAAGGTGGCCTTCACGATACGTGACAACGCAGAGTCGCTGAGCAGAGAGTGATAGCCAAGTTCCGCACACATGAGGACAGCCTCAAACCGGGATCTTGGGTTCATGTCACACTATCTGTAACCCCCCATGACTTGCCTGGGCTTGCAAAATCTCACTAACTGTCCTGGCTGGAGACAATACACATCTCTTTAACCTGTGCTTAACCCTCTCTCCACTCACATTGTCTGTACCTTTAAGACTTGATTACCTGTAAAGACTAGCATTCCAATCATTATTTTGTAAATTGAGTTTGTGTCTTTATATGCCCCGTTTGTGAACAGAACTCCCACTTACCTGACGAAGGAGCAGCACTCTGAAAACTAGTGGCTTTTGCTACCAAATAAACCTGTTGGACTTTAACCTGGCGTTGTGAGACTTCTTACTGTGTTTACCCCAGTCCAACGCCGGCATCTCCACATCATGTGTAATCTAGGCCACTGCTTCCAGTAGTGAAGGAGTGCTGCACCATTTTTGGTGCTGTTGTTTGGACAAGGTATTAAACTGAGAGCCCACCTGCTTTCTCAAGATTTAAAAGATCACAATTTGAAGGCCAGGGGAATGTCCTGGCCACTATTTATCCCTCAATCTGGTCACATTACCGTTGTGGATCTTGCTGCTGTAAAGTGCCCTGGGACATCCTGAGTTTGTCAATGCCTCTACTTTTTTGATTGGAACAGAAAACAACTTCTGTTTTTAAAAAAAAAATCCAACTGCAGTTACATTTAATAATGGCATATTTACAATTTCTTTCCTTTGTAAGACAGAACTTTGAATCATTGGTATAAAATAAAATACAAATATTACATTGCAGAAATATTGATGTGGTCAGTAGGTGGTGAGGGGTCAACAGTGACCCATTACTGACTGCTTTAAATTAGCTTCAAAAAGGGCAGGGGGTGTGTCGAAAAGAAACAAAAAAAAAATGTACAAAACCCTTCACAGAAAACATTGTATAGGCCAGCCTTACTAAAATCAATCACATTATAAATCTTATGAAGTTTATACAGAAATCAAATAAGCATAGTAAGAATAAATAATGTCATCTTTTAATATATTTACAAAGCCCGTGGTAAACCAAGCAGATAAATTCAGTGCCAACAGCCTTAGCTGTAGCTCTGGGTTATATAGTTACTTCTTGTGCTGTATATACAGTGGCAGAATGAGCAAAAGCAGCTTTAAGTGATCAAGTTGCAAGGTTCAGAGAGGATCGTGGTTTTCCAGCTTCAGGGCTGGACAACCAGCAATCTCAGAAAGCGACCATCTTTATTTTCCTTTCATATGAAATAACAAGGATTGTACACTTTATGCTAGTGTCAGTCTCTCGTGCAACACGTGGTCCAAGGCCTTTCAGGATTGGCCTAAAGTCTACACATATTAAAAGGAATAACTTAGGTGCTGCTGCCAGTAGCTCTGGGAGAAAACTCTTCAGAGTACCAAACATAAAATAGTGGACGATCTCCCCATTTTTGGAGCACTTTCATTTATAGTCATAAAAATATGGGTTGGGGAAGGTATATTTGACATGCAATGAATTCTCCAGGAACACACCCAACCAGAACTGACAATGGCACCAGAGCATAGCTGCTGCTGTGATTTATTAGAATTCACTTTAAATAAATACTATTGAGGAAAGAAGAGGTGGTGGCAGGCGCGATGAAGTATCTTCTGTGGCTTGTAACAGGGACTGGGTCAGCCTGAAAATTTCCAAACTGCAGCAACTGCAATGGTCGGCGACACAATGGGTAGAATACCCTCCATCTGGTGCTATACAATTCCCTGCCAATGGCCAGGACAAGGCTACCACATGGTGGATGGCATCTGTGGAACTGTCTCATGCCAAGAGTCTTCACAATGGCAAGGCCCTGAGAAAATAGCTCCGTGAAATTGCCTGAATGAAGTTACGAGTCCAGAATGCTTGCTCGATGTTTAGAGGGGGAAGATGTAACACAATTCAAGTCCCCAGCATTTCCTCTCATACGGCAAACTGGTGCCTCACACACTCTGCATTCCTAGGGTGATGATGGGAGGGGTAGGCAGTGCTGATTCAGACAGTCCTGTGCCTGGGCACTGGGGCAAATGAATGATTCTACTCTACGAATCCAAAGTGCTTCGAACAAGATACATCCACGGTCGGGAGAGTTCCAGTGTGTTTCATAAACACTTGAACACGTGCATATAAACAACAGGATAGATCATCAGAGACAGTTTGGTGAGGATTCAGATAGCATTCAAATCCTAGAACCCAGATCAATGTACCAGGACAAGATTCGCCATGAAGTAGCAAACTCAAATAGCCTAACTGCATAGGAGGTTGTATTAAACTGACAAACATCATGACTGTCCAATTTTAATACTGCAGCCCAACATCATGCAATGAAACTCTGTCTAGTGTGATGTAAAAATACAACGCAGTGATTCCTTTCCATTGAATATATTCTTAAAGTCAGTTTCTGCTGAACAACAATAAGATTTGTCTATCCACACTTAAACTACCGTGCAACACTGTGCTCCCAAGCAATCTTCAAATCTGTGCACGAAATCTGTTGTGCAACTGTAAATAAAAAGGGGAACGGTGAGAGAAGGAAAGCATTCAATCAATTGGAGGAAATAGAAAAAAAAGTGCATGTGATTATCCAATAGGTAACCTTCATGTGCTAGTATCGCTGCTGCTTTAGTCCATCACCTGTTGTGCAATCAGCCTGGGATGAGAAACAGCCCCAAAACCCTCTCCACCTGCCATTTACTCAAGTGCAGGGCTGAGGGTGGGGAAGAGATGGTAATAAAGAGACGTCTAGCTTCCCAGAGGAGTTATGTCCAGCACTGCCCATCTCGACATTCACAAGAGAGAGAGTCCGGTCTCTTCACCTACTCTACACATCCTGGTAGCAATAGGAATAGTCATTGTACTGCTCTGACTCCTCCGTCTGCTCTTCCTCTGCCATCACACGGCTCTTCAGTTCCGCCTCCCGCTGCTTTTTTTCTTGGACACTGTGACTCTTCATGTGTGCACTCCGACTCTTCACTTTGGAGAAAACCCTGGAACAGAAAGTTTGGGTCAGAAACCAGGCTCAGGCAGTGCTCTTAACCAAGATGACATCATCCCCATGTGCTCCCTTCACAGAGTCAGCCAGGAATTCCCTCAGACTTGTTCCTAAAGGAAAAATCTGCAACTTTCACCCTCAAAGGTCCAACTGGAATTTTCAAGACAGACCAATGAATTCCTGGCAGGTGTGGCAAAGGCAGGTAACTGAGGTGAGGTATTGCTCCACTGTGATCTTACTCAACAACAAAACAGGCTTGAGGGCCAAATTGCCACTTGCTCCTACGTTTTTATTATGACCAAAAATGTGTTTTTTTTCATGTCTGAGGAGATTGTGTTTCTCAGGGTCAGGGTTTCTCCATACAAACAATGGTATGTTGAGGTAAGCCTGCCCTTAACTTAAAGTTTGACAATCGCCAGGTTGTGTTTTGAACGTTACTCAGGGCTGGGCTGATATTCAAACTTCTTTGTTTCAGAAATCTGAAAATAGATATAGAACATCTGGATGTCCACCCCAGAAGTGCTCAGGGAAAAGAGGCACGTTGTATAAACCCCTAACCCGCATTTTTAAGAGCTCACTGCCCTCTGGGGTGGTATCTGCAGACTGGAAGGAGGCCCAATGTAGCCCTCATCTTTAAAACGGGTGAGGAGATGGACCTTGGTAAGTTTAACCCATTGTTCCTATTGCTGATGTCGAATCAATGTTTCAGGGAATCATTAGGGATGAAATTTATGATTGCGATAAAGGAACGTGTTAAACAACATGGTTCCAAAAGAGGAAACGGCTTATCAATCTAATCATATTTATGCAGTCATTATAGCTTGGAGGAGGCCATTTGACCCATCGGGTCCATTCCCACCCTTCTATCCCTATAGCTTTTCAAGTTTATTGCCCACCTAATTCCCTTTTAAAATCATTCATCATTTCTGCTTCTGCTATCTTCATAGGTAGCAAGTTCCAGGTCATTACCACTCGCTGCGAAAAAATGTTCTTCCTCACATCCTCCCTACCCATAGCCTTAAATCGTGCTCACTGGTCCCTGTACCATCAGCTAATGGGAATAGCTTTTGTCTACCATATCTAAACAGGCCATATTCTTGTACACCTCCATCAAATATCCCTTCAATCTCGTTTGTTCCAAGGAGAGTAGCTCTAGTTTCTCCAATCAAAACCTTGCAAATAAAATAGCTCACCCCGAAGCAATTCTGGCAAATCTCCTCTGCATCCTCTCAATAACCCTTGCCTTCTTCCTAAACTGTGATGACTAGAATTGGGAGCAATACTCCAGTTATGGCCCAACCACAGTTTTATAAAACTTCAGCATAACTTCCCTGTTTGTGTACTCGACAAGCCCAAATCCTATATACTTTGCAAATTATTTTCTCCATATACCCTGTCCCCTTCGAGGATCTATGCATATAAACCCGAGGTCCCTTGGTTCCTGTACACTCTGTTTGGTTTATATAGTCTCTTCCTATCCCTGCACACAAAATTCAGCACCTCACGTCTGTGTTGTATTAAATTCCATCTGCCACTTGTCTGCCCATTCGCTAGCCTATGCCCTGCTACAGACAATTTGCACATCCTCACTGTTTGCCACACCTCTCAAATTTGGTACCATCAGCAAATTTTGAAATTTTCTGAAGCTACAAATTTGGTTGACTTGGATTTCCAAAGAGCTTTTTATGAAAGGAGCTACACAAAGGATTTCTCTACAAAATCAAAGCCTACATATGAACCACAAGGAGGAGTACGCCATTCGGTCCCTCGAGCCTGCTCTGCCATTTGATAAGATCATGGCTGATCTGATTGTGGCCTCTACTCCACTTCCTGTCTATTCCCATGCCCTTTGACTCTCTTGTCAATCAAGAATCTAACTCAAGTCTTATAAATATTCAATGATCCAGCCTCCACTGCTCACTGGGAATGAAAATTCCACAAAATAACGATCAGAGAAATAAAATTCTCCCCATCTGGATCTGAAATGGGAGACCTCTTATTTTTAAACTGTATTCCTTAGTTCTAGACCCTCCACAAGGAGAAACACCCTGTCAGCATCCTGTCAAATCACTTCAGGATTTAATATCTTTCAATAAGATCACCTCTCATTCTTCTAAACTGCAATGGATACAGGCCCAACCTTTCCCCTCCCAAAACAACCTTCATCCCAGGAATCATTCGAGTGAACTTCGCTGAACTGCGTCTTATGCAATTTCATCCATTCTTAAGCAAGGATGCCAAAACTGTACTGTGATGACCAGGATTAGAAGCAATACTCTAGTTATGGCCCAACCACAGTTTTATAAAACTGGGATGCGACCTCACCGCAGCCTTATACAATTGAAGCAATTTACATTTCATCCCCTTGCAATAAATGACAACATACCACCAACCTTCCTAATCAATTGCTGTACCTGCATACCAACCTTTTGTGATTCAGGTACCAGGACATCTAGATCCCTCTGTACTACAGAGTTTTGTGATCTCTCTCCATTCAATATACTGCTTTTCTATTCTTCCTGCCAAAATGGACAAGTTCACATTTTCCCACATAACACTCCATCTGCAAATTTATTTTCCCACTCAAGTCATTTATATAGATTGTTCCAGCTTGCCAATCTGAAAATTACCCATTTATCCTTACTCACCCGATTTCTGTTTTGTTCCCTTCATAAAGTCAAATTTGCCAGTTTCCTCTGATATCAGTGGTAGTGTATTGAGCTGGATTGAAACTGGCTAACAGCACTGGGGGGGGGGGGGGGGGGGGGGGGGGGGGGAGAGAGAAGGTTATAGACCAATTTAGATCCGTTTGGAGACTGGTCACCAGTGGTATAACACAATCATTGCTTTATGTTTATTGGTATAGGAATAGGGACACAATCTCAGCTATGCTCAATATTCATGGACCCTCCAAGGAAAAGTAATAAAATGGGAGTGGGAATAAGATCTGGGCATTCTAATGCAGAACTCTCCAACGGTTCCTGAGGAATTCCAGGAAATGGCAAATGGAGCAAATGTGGTTTTGGGATGCATTTTTAGGAACGGAGTACAAGACAAAGCATGTTATTTTATCCTTGTACACCACCTTCAGCATCTCCGTTGGAATATTCTCTCCAGTTTTGGTCATCTCACATGGCGGTTGATATTGAAGCTTTGGAAAGCATAGGGCTAACTTGCATTTTGTCAAGGTAAGTTTAAATGGCTGGGACACTACACTTTAGAAAAATATATACTTACAGGTGATCAGAGATTAATGTGGACCAGAGCTCACAATTTTAAGTTGTATAAAATCAGATCTGGGTTAGACACCAGTTAGGGTTTTTTTCCCCCCCAGAGAATAGCAAAGTCCTGGACAAAGCTGTGCGGAGGATGTTGTGCTCCTCTCGGTGAGAGCTTGCCCTGTATCTGCAGCAATAGAGATCACCTCTTACAAAAGACAGTTACTGCAATGAATCATCAAGGGCCTGGCCAATGATCCAAGATAGGTCAGCAAGGAGTTTCTCAGATTTTATCTTCTTCCCCCAATGTGGTCTGGATTTTTCTCCTCAGGAGATTGCCTGGTTTCAGCAGGGTTGGAGACTCTGCATTTCGAGAAACACAGTTTTGATAATTATGAGAGATAGGTTGGGCGGAACAGAGGATCTTTACCTCTCCATCATTGCTCAGAGGCTGCTTGCTGAGTGGTCAGCTTCTCTGAGCCTGTGCCAGCTCTGTAGATAGACCCGGCATTCCGTTTTGGACACCGCATCTCAAAAAGGCTGCACTGATTTGGAAGGGGTTTAGTACAGATTCAGAAATATGGATCACTCTGGCCCCTGATGATTCATTGCAACAACCGTCTTTGGTAAGAGGTGATCTCTATTGCTGCCAGATAAAGGGCAAGGTCTCACATAGAGGAGCACAACATCCTCCGCACAAGTTCACAGCTTTGTCCAGGCCTTTGCTAGTCTCTGGGGGAACAAACCACTAACTGGTGTCGAAACCAAATCTTATTTTACACAAGTTAAAATTGTGACCTCTGGTCCTCGCAATCTCCGATTACCTGTACATGTTAAGTTATGAGGACAGATTGCAGAAATCTGACTCGTACTCCCCTGAGTTTAGAATATTATGGGTGATCTCACTGAGGTATTTTAAATGATGGAAGTTCTCAATAGATACAGAGAAATGGCTTCTTCTGAAATCGTGAATAAGGGTCTATGATCTTAAAATTAAAGCTAGGTTCTTTAGGAGTAAAATCAGGAAGGGCAAGTAGAAATTTGGATCTCTTGCCCTGTAAACTTCATTTGACACCCAGTATCCACAGGCATTTGAAAGACAGAGATTGATTTTTGTTGAGTATGGGTATTAAGGGGTAAAGAGCAAGGGCAGGTAAATACAGTTGAGGAACAGATCAGCCATGATCTAATTGAACAGCAGAGCAAGTTTGAAGGGCTGAATGGCCTTCTCCTGTTGCACATCATAACCAATTTCTGCCACATGGGGACACTGTGGTTACAAGTAGGGAAGCTGGACAATCCACTTTACCAAAGCAGAATTAACTTGTGATATATTTTCAGTATACTTGCTTATATAGGATTTATAGAAAATGCATTTTAAATAATGCATTAAAAAACAAAGTGCATCTCAACTCCATAAAATCCAAGTGATCACTGTATCATAGCAACAACACTGATTTATAGGGTGCTCTTAACACCTGGAGCTACTTCACAGGAGCATTGTTAAACAAAGTTTCACACTGAGACAAAGAGGGAGACTTTAGGATATAGAACTAAAGGTTTGGTCAGGACACCAAGAGGAGAGAAAGGCAGAGTGGTTTGGGGAGGGAATGCGAGAGTTCAGGACCCTTGGTAGCACCAATGGTGAAGCAATTAAAATTGGAGATGTGCAGGAGGACAGAAAGGGTGTGGCACAGGAGCCTTGGAGGGTTTCAGGGGTCGGGGAGAGGCACTGCAGATCATCATTCGATCTATTTAACCTGCGCCAGCTCCACAAAAAAGTTGCAGTTCTGAGCGTAGTGCTACAGGGAGGATATTTGAGTCAGAGCGGGTACAGCAAAGATTTACTAGCAACGGCAGCGGAAATGAAAAGGTACAAAGAAAAGTTTGTTAATGAATAAAACAGAGACTATTAATGAAGGGCATGGGGATGTAAAGAATTTTTGAACATTTTGAAATTCCAGTTCCACTTTTTGCCCAATTGGTCCAGAAGGGGCAAAGACTGACTGGATCATCAGTAAAAGAATGAAGAGGGAAGTCAATATAACTTTACAATATTTTAATGCAGATTGTGACTGAGAGATAGACAAGAGCATCATTTCAACAGGATTTGGATCGGAAATGTGAAGAGATTGAAACAGAGCTGATCACCCTCCCTATTTGTCTAAGGCAGGTTTGTGTCAGGAGTATGGCAATTAGTCTCAGTAACTGTGGTTGATAACCAACGAGCAGTTAAATCTCAGGCAAACTTCAAAGAAACATCAAATTTAGAGGAGTTGAGACCATTTGGCCCATCAGTCCTCTGCCAGTGCTAGTTCTTTCCATTGGTTGAAATGGAGCAAATGAATAATGAACAAAGGCAGGGTCATAGCTGGCTGAAAGGCAACACGCGACTGATTTATGCATCAACACGTGTGGCAGAATGGCCACTTGGTTGACGCACCAGAGAGCAGCCAGTCTCAACACAACTATACCCTTTCCTCGGGGAGCATGGATCACCAATGCCTCAGCCTTGGACCCAGAAACCTGCACTTACTTTCCACACTTCTTGCAAGGAAAGATATTTTCTTGACTCTGTTTGTTGTGTTTGGCTGCAGCGCATGACTGTGCCTGCTCACTCCTGGACGGCATGCGGGGCGCTACCGTGGCGACTGCAGGTTGCCGTGGTCTATAGCTGCATCGGTACGTGGGGTCAGGATTCTTCCGCAGGTGAACAACTTGAGAGTGCTTCAAAGAGAAAGGCAGAGGAAGGTAAGGTTGATTAGTGTGGTACAGCTCTCCTGAAACACATCTAAAGAAAGGATATCCATTCTTTTAGCTCCTTTCATAACCTCAGGAAGATTATATAATTCTGTCTATTACATTAAAAACATAAAAACCACTTTACAATAAACAAAGCACATTTTTGAAGGGCAGTTATTACTATGTACCAAACATGGCATCCAATTTACATATAGCAAGGCATCACAAACAGATACTGCAATGAGAAAATGACAGGCGGTCTGCTCTAGTGATATTGGTTGAGGGATATTTATTGCCCAGTACAGTGGGGAGAACTCTCCTGCTCTGTTTCCAACAGTGCCTTGGGATCTTTTACTTTCACCTGAGGGGACGCAGTTTTACAGCACATCCAAAACATGGCACTTCTGACAACACAGCACTCCCTCATTGCTGTACTACCTCTATAACAATGCAGCACTCCCTCAGTACCACACTACTTTGGACAATGCCGCACTCCCTCAGTACTGCATTGGAGTGTTAACCTCAATTATATGCTCAAGTCTCCAGTCCGAAACCAGAACCCACAACCACCTGACTCAGAGCAAGAGTTTAATGCAGATTCTGATGTTGAAAACTGCACGTAAAGAGCTTGCAGACATCACTTCCTGGTTGACATGAAACAAAATTTAAAGTGAGGAGGTGCAGACATTTACACAGACTGGTGCTTGGTATGGCTCCTGCTCTGACCAAGACTGCAAGAAACAACAAAAGGGTTGTGAATGTAGCCCAGTCTATTACACAAATCAGCCTATCCATTGACTCCATCTTCACTTCCCGTTACCCCAGGAAAGCAGCTAGCATAGTAAGAACATAAGAACTAGGAGCAGGCCACCTATTTATTTATTATCACAAGTAAGCTTACATTAACAATGCAGTGAAAACCCCTTAGTCGCCACACTCCGGTGACTGTTCGGCACACAGTCGGCTCACTCTGACCCCTCGAGCCTGCTCCGCCATTCAATAAGATCATGGCTTATCTTTTTGTGGACTCGGCTCCACTCACCTGCTTGCTCACCATAACCCTTAATTCCTTTACTGTTCAAAATTCTATCTGTCTTTGTCTTAAAAACATTCAACGAATATTGTCAGACAGAGAGATCTGAGCGTATGTGCCCACCGATCACTGAAAGTGGTAACGCAGGTGGATAAGGCAGTCAAGAAGGCATATGGCATGCATGCCTTCATCAGTTGGGGCATCGAGTATAAAAATTGGCAGTTCATGCTACAGCTGTACAGAACCTTAGTTAGGCCTCATTTGGAATATTGTATACAATTATGGCCACCACACTACCAGAAGAATGTGGAGGCTTTGGAGAGGATACAGAAAAGGTTTACCGGGATATTGCCTGGTCTGGAGGGTATTAGCTAAGAGGAGAGGTTGGATAAACTCGGTTTGTTCTCACTGGAATGATGGAGGTCGAGCAGTGACCTGATAGAGGTTTACAAGATTATGAGTGGCATGGACAAAGTGGATAGTCAGATGCTCTTTCCTAGGGTAGAAAAGTCAAGTACCTAGGTGTAAGGTGCATGGGAAAAAGTTGAGAGGAGATTTGCAAGGCAAGTTTTTTTTTTCCACACAGAGGATGGTGAATGTCTGGAATGCGCTGCCCGGGGAGGTGGTGGTGGGAACAGGTACGATAGCAGCATTTAAAGGGCATCTAGACAAATACATGACTAGGATGGGAATGGAAGGATACGGACTTCGTAAGTGCAGACGGTTTTAGTCTAGGCAGGCATCATGATTGGTGCAGACTTGGAGGGCCGAAGGGCCTGATCCTGTGCTGTACTGTTCTTTGAGGTAGCCTCAACTGCTTCCCTGGGCAGGGAGTTCCACAGATTCACAACCCTTTGGGTGAAGAAGTTCCTTCTCAACTCAGTCCTAAATCTGCTTCCCATTATTTGGAGGCTGTGCCCCTAGTTCTAGTTTCACCCACCAGTGGAAACAGCCTCCCTGCTTCTATCTTATCTACTCCCTTCATAATCTTATATGTTTCTATGAGATCTCCCCTCATTCTTCTAAATTCCAATGAGTATGGTCCCAGGCTACTCAGTCTCTCCTCATAAGCCAACCTTCTCAACTCCGGAATCAACCTAGTGAATCTCTTCTGCACCCCTACAGTGCCAGTATATCCTTTCTCAAGTAAGGAGACCAAAACTGCACACAGTTCTCCAGGTGTGACCTCACCAGCACCCTGCACAGCTGCAACATAACCTCGCTGTTTTTATATTCCATCCCTCTATCAATGAAGGACAAAATTCCATTTGCCTTCTTAATTACCTGCTGCACTTGCAAACCAACTCCTTGAGATTCCTGCACAAGGACACCCAGGTCCCTCTGCACAGCAGCATGCTGCAATCTTTTACCATTTAAGTAATAGTCCATTTTGCTCTTATTCCTATCAAAATGGATGACCTCACATTTACCAACACTGTACTCCATCTGCCAGACCCTCGCCCACTCACTTAAACCATCTATATCCCTTTGCAGACTTTCAGCGTCCTCTGCACACTTTGCTCTACCACTCATCTTAGTGTCATCTATGAACTTTGACACACTACACTTGGTCCCCAACTCCAAATCATCTATGTAAATTGTAATCAATTGCGGTCCCAACACTGATCCCTGAGGCACACCACTGGTCACTGCTCGCCAACTGGAAAAACATCCATTTACCCACAGTCTTTGCTTTCTGTTAGTTAACCAATCCTCTATCCGTGCTAATCCATTACCTGTAACGCCATGCACTGTTATCTTATGCAGCAGCCTTTTGTGTGGCACCTTGTCGAATGCCTTCTGGAAATCCAGATACACCACATCCACTGGTTCCCTGTTGTCACAAGGACCCCACCTTCTTTCGTCGGGAACAAGATACAAAATTCTGAGGATACGAACCAACCGACTCTAGAATAGCTTCTTCCCTGCTGCCATCAGACTTGTTAATGGGCCTACCTCATTAAGTTGATCTTTCTCTACACCCTAGCTATGACTGTAACACTACATTCTGCACATTCTTCTTTCCTTCCCTATGTACGGTATGCTTTGTCTGTATAATGTGCAAGAAACAATACTTTTCCCTGTATATTAATACATGTGACAATAATAAATCAAATAGCTGATCAAGGTGGATATTTAATATCCGTGCAGTGTACACAAGTTCAACGGTAAATAATACCACAAACAACTTGATGCTTGGGATTGGAAAGCTGTTCCATTTCAGACATCAGGCCTTACTACCAGCTGAGATATTTGGACAAGTCAAATGCAGACTGCATTATCTCCTCTTCCCCCTGTGCATCTTAGCCCCAGTAAAACATTAGGATCAGGAGGGAGCATTCAATCCCTCGAGTCCATTCCTCCACTCAGTTAGACCACGACTGAATCATGTCTTAACACCCACTACCCACCTTAGCTCCCCTGGATACCCTTAGCTACAAAAATGCTTCAACCATTTTGAAAGCTTCAATTGGTCCCCAATATCCACTGCCTTTTGGTATTGAGACTTCTAGACATGCGTGACCTTGAGGGGCCAATAGTCCACGTGTATATCCAGGGCGAGGGGTCAGTGGTTCATGTGTGTATCCAAGGTGAGGAATTGTAGCTCCTGACATTTTTCCCTCCTCACTGCCTTGTCCCTGGTAGCTATCCAACACAGGTCTGGAAACCCCAGGTCCATCCGTACCTGCATCACTTCAAGGCCTCACAGTCACTGAGATATGAGGGCAAAGCAAACTAAGATTTCTTTATAAAACACTGCTCAACCACAGTTGATAAATGCCCTCGAGTCTAATGTGCAAAAACTCGCAGAAACCAGATTAACTTACAACTGCCGAGTTCTGTTCATTCTTCACAACTTTCGCTTGGGTCAGGATTAATTTTTTGTGATCTGGGCTGTACTCCTCCTCCTCCTCCTCCTCTTCATCCTCATCCTCCTCTTTCTTAACTTCTGTTACGAAAGGTACTCGGGCTCTACGAGGGAGAGAATCCTGTAAAATCAAAGTGCAGTATTATTTTGCGAGCCTGCAGAAGGACCGAGCATGGGTGCAGACGGATCCTGGTTTTCTAATCTGTGCCATTCTGAGTCCGTCTTTGCCTCAGCTCACCTGTTGCTGAAACCCTCACCCTTGCTTGTGTTATCTCCAGATTCTAATGCTCTCCTGGTTAGCCTTCCCTCCTTCAGCCTCCATAAACTGGAGCTCATCCAAAACCCAGCTGCCTGTGTCCTAGCTCACACCAACCATTTACCCATCAACCCCTGTGCCCAGCGACTCCTGATCCACCCACACCTTGATTTTAAAATTCTCTATGTTGTGTTCAAGTCTCTCCCTATTCTCTAACCCCTTCCAACTCCTACTACCCTCAGAGATCTCTGCACTCCTCCAATTCGGGTCTCTCCCCTGATTTCCATTGGCTTAATACTGGTGGCCGTGTCTTCAGCTCTGGAACTCCCTCCCTAAATCTCTCTCCGCCTCTCTTTCCCCTACTTTGAGAGATTCCTTAAGATCTACTATCAGTCTTAGTCACCAATTTATCTCAATGATGGGGACTTAATCAGACAAAAACCTATTTGTAAACTGGTTGTTAGGTTACTAACACTTCATCGTACTTCATTGGCTGAAAAGTACTTTGGAATGTCCCAAGGTTGTGAAAGGCGCTATATAAAGGCAAGGCTGTGTGGGAAATGCAGAGACCACAATTTATTCTCTGTTTTTGCCCAAGAGCAAAGGTGTTGCTCCACCCTGCGAGCTGACATCATCGGCTGGAATCTTTCACCTTACAGCAGAATAGAATCCGCACTGTGCAAGAGGCAGCCATTCAGCTTATTGAGTCTACACCAACTCTCAAAAAGAGCACACTCAGGCCAGTAACTCACTTCCTGACTCCCCAAAGCCTGTCCATCATCTACAAGGCACAAGTCAGGAGTGTGATGGAATATTCCCTATTTGCCTGGATGAGTGCGGCTCCAACAATATTCGTGAAGCTTGACACCAAAGAACAAACAAAGAACAGTACAGCACAGGAAACAGGCCCTTCGGCCCTCCAAGCCTGTGCCGCTCATTGGTCCAACTAGACCAATCATTTGTATCCCTCCATTCCCAGGCTGCTCATGTGACTATCCAGGTAAGTCTTAAACGATGCCAGCGTGCCTGCCTCCACCACCCTACTTGGCAGCGCATTCCAGGCCCCCACCACTCTGTGTAAAAAACGTCCCTCTGATATCTGAGTAATACCTCGCCCCTCTCACCTTAAACCCGTGACATCTCGTGATCGTCACCTCCAACCTGGGAAAAAGCTTCCCACTGTTCACCTTATCTATACCCTTCATAATTTTGTACACCTCTATTAGGTCTCCCCTCATTCTCCGTCTTTCCAGGGAGAACAAGCCCAGTTTACCCAATCTCTCCTCATAGTTAAGACCCTCCATACCAGGCAACATCCTGGTAAACCTTCTCTGCACTCTCTCTAAAGCGTCCACGTCCTTCTGGTAGTGCGGCGACCAGAACTGGACGCAGTACTCCAAATGTGGCCTAACTAGCGTTCTATACAGCCGCAACATCAGACTCCAGCTTTTATACTCTATACACAGTCCTATAAAGGCAAGCATACCATATGCCTTCTTCACCACCTTCTCCACCTGTGCTGCCACCTTCAAGGATTTGTGGACTTGCACCCTAGGTCCCTCTGTGTTTCTATACTCTTGATGGCTCGGCCATTTATTGTATAACTACCCCCTACATTAGTTCTTCCAAAATGCATCACTCCGCATTTATCTGGATTAAATTCCATCTGCCATTTCTCCGCCCAATTTTCCAGCCTATCTATATCCTGCTGTATTGTCCGGCAATGTTCATCGCCATCCGCAAGTCCAGCTATCTTTGTGTCATCCGCAAACTTGCTGATAACACCAGTTACATTATCACAAATAGCAGAGATCCCAGTACAGAGCCCTGCGGAACACCACAGGTCACAGACCTCCAGCCGGAAAAAGACCCTTCGACTGTTACCCTCGGTCTCCTGTGGCCAAGCCAGTTTTCTACCCATCTAGCCACCTCTCCTTGTATCGCATGAGCCTTAACCTTCTTAACCAACCTGCCATGAGGGACTTTGTCAAATGCCTTACTGAAATCCATATAGACGACATCCACGGCCCTTCCTTCGTCAACCGTTTTTGTCACTTCCTCAAAAAACTCCACCAAATTTGTAAGGCACGACCTCCCTCTTACAAAACCATGCTGTCACTAATGAGATTGTTCCGTTCTAAATGCGCATACATCCTGTTTCTAAGAATCCTCTCCAACAACTTCCCTACCACGGACGTCAAGCTCACTGGCCTATAATTACCCGGGTTATCCCTGCTACTCTTCTTAAACAACGGGACCACATTCGCTATCCTCCAATCCTCAGGGACCTCACCTGTGTCCAATGAAGAGACAAAGATTTCCGTCAGAGGCCCAGCAATTACATCTCTTGTCTCTGAGCAGTCTAGGATAGATGCCATCAGGGCCTGGAGATTTGTCAGTTTTAATGTTACCTAAAAAACCTAACACTTCCTCCCTTGTAATGGAGATTCTCTCTAACGGGTCAACACCTCCCTCTGAGACACTCCCAGGCAACAAGTCCCTCTCCTTTGTGAATACCGATGCAAAGTATTCATTTAGGATCTCCCCTATTCCCTTAGGTTCTAAGCATAATTCCCCTCCTTTGTCCCAGAGAGGTCCGACTTTTTCCCTGACAACTCTTTTGTTCCTAATATATGAATAAAATGCCTTAGGATTCTCCTTAATCCTGCCTGCCAAGAACATTTCGTGACCTCTTTTTGCCTTTCTAACTCCCCGTTTGAGTTCTTTCCTACTCTCTCTGTATTCCTCCAGAGCTCCATCTGTTTTCAGTTGCCTGGACCTAACGTACGCCTCTCTTTTCTTTTTGATCAGATCCTCAATTTCACTGGTTATCCACGGCTCTCGAATCCTACCTTTCCTATCCTTCCTTTTTACAGGCACATGCCTTATCAACTGCTCCTTAAAAGACTCCCACATGCCTGACGTGGACTTACCCCTGAACAGCCTCTCCCAATCAACGGCCACCAATTCCTGCCGAATCCGGTTATAGTTAGCCTTCCCCCAATTTAGCACAACACTCGTCCTTGTCCATTACTATCCTAAAGTTAACAGAGTTGTGGTCACTATTTGCCACATGTTCCCCTACCGAAACTTTGACGACCTGACCGGGCTCATTTCCCAGAACTAGGTCCAGTATAGCCCCCTCTCTAGTTGGGCTATCTACATACTGTTCCAAAGAACCTTCCAGTATGCATTTTACAAATTCCTCCCCATTCAGACCCCCAGCCCTAAGCACTTTCCAGTCTATACCAGGGAAATTGAAGTCTCCCACTATAACAACCCTATTTTTTCTGCACATATCCAGAATCTCCTGACATATCCGTTCCTCCACTTCCCGTGGGCTGTTGGGTGGCCTTTAGTATACCCCCAGCATAGTGACTGCACCTTTCCTGTTTCTGAGCTCCACCCACAGCGACTCATTACATGACCCCTCTAAATTGTCCACCCTCTGCAGCGCTGTAATATGCTCCCTAACGAATACCGCTACTCCCCCACCTTTTTTAGCCCCTCCTCTGTCTTGCCTAAAACACTTATACCCCGGAATATTCAGCTGCCTGTCCTGTCCTTCTTTTAACCATGTCTCCGTCACCGCAACCACATCCAAATTCCGTTTAAGCATTAAGGCCCTAAGTTCGTCTGTTTTACCCGTTACACTCCTCGCATTGAAGCAGATGCACTCCAGACCTCCAGGCTCACTCAGGTCATCCTCCTCCAGAGTGCTCTTCTTCTTAGCTAGCCTTGCCCTGGCCCCCAGCTCGACCCCAACCTCAGTACTTACTGACCTACTGTTTTGATCCCTACCCCCCTGCCACACTAGTTTAAACCCTGCCGAAACACTCTAGCAAAACTCCCAGCCAGGATATTTGTGCCCTTCCAGGTAAGGTGTAACCCATTCTTTCTGTACAGGTGCCATCCTCTCATGAAGACTTCCCAATGATCTATGAATTTGAAACCCTCCCTCTTGCACCTGTCCTTTAGCCACATGTTCAATTGTAGAATCTCCCTGTTCCTGGCCTCACTAGCACTAGGCACTGGGAGCAGTCCAGAGATTGCTACCCTAGAGGCCTTATTTTTTAGCCTAGCACCCATCTCCCTGAATTGCTCTCGTATGACCCTCCTGCTCTTTCTACCTACATCATTTTCACCAACGTGTACAATTACATCTGTTTGATTATCTTCCCTTTTTAATATGCTTCCTACCCTCTCGGAGACATCCAGTACCCCGGCACCAGGGAGGCAGACTACTATCCTGGAGTCTTATTCGTGCCCGCAGAACCGCCTGTCCGTGCCTCTAACCATCGCATCCCCCACCACTATTTCTCTCCTAATCCCCTCCCTTCTCTTCTGGGCCTCTGAGCCTGTCTCTGTGCAGGCGATCTGGTCTTCGTGGCTTACCCCTGGAGGGTCATCCCCCTCCACAGAATCCAAAACAATATACCTATTTTGGAGGGCAAACACAGGGGATCCCTCCACTGACTGCTCACTCCCTTCCCCTCTCCCATCTGTTGCCCAGCCCCTACTATTATGGGAGACTGCCACTGGGGTACTTTCTGGTACATCACCCTTCTGACTTTTACCCTTCCTAACTGTGACCCACTGGTCTTCCTTCTGAGGCCCTGGTGTGACTACCTGCTTATAACTTCTATCTATTATTTTCTCATTTTCCCTGACTAAACTGAGGTCATCGAGCCGCAGCTCCAGCTCCCTTACACGGTCCCTCAGGAGTTGCAGTTCCCCATGCATCTGGCACAGACATGGACCTCTGGGAGGCAAGTCGTCTCCAGGAACTCCCACGTCCCACACCGAATGCAGCAAACTGGCTTCTCACTCATACCTGCCATTTCCTTTATAGTTTTGGAAAAGAAAAACAACAACCTTCCTTGCCTCCGCCTGTTTTCACCGCAGCCCTGTGAGCCAAAGCCCTTATAGCTCTCACTCCCTTCACACCATCCAGGACAAAGCAGTCTGCTTAACTGGTACCCTATCTACCACCATAAACATTAACTCCCTCCACTACTAACACACAGTGGCCATGCCCCATTCAGTTTCTTATTTTACAACGTGTTCCCCTTATTTACTGTATCAAAATGTACATTGCCACACTTATCTATATTGACATTCATTTACCATTCTATAACCTTGTGGCAACATGGAGACCAGAACTGGTCACAATATTTTCAGTACAAGACCATAAGACTTGGGAGCAGAATTAGGCCACTCGCCCATCGAGTCTGCTCCGCCATTCAATCATGGCTGATATTTTTCTCATCCCCATTTTCCTGCCTTTTCCTCATAACCCCTTATTAATCGAGAACCTAGCTGTCTCTGTCATAAAGTATGGTCTGGACCAAAAATACTTGTATTGCGCTTTCAAGGAAGCCCCAAGCACGATACAGCGAGAAGTAACCGGGCCTTACCTTTCTGTCGATCTCGACGGCCTCATCCTCATTCTTGCCGTTGCTATCAGAAGCATCGCCAAATATCAGCACCCCGTTCCTGCCGATTTTCACTTGCTTCTTGTACGTGTAATAAAACTCGACACACTGAGGCACAGTTTTTGTCTTCACCTGCAAGATACAGGGAGGCATTTCACATCCTCTCCCTGCGTAGAAAAGGAGGCCATGTGCCTCTGCTAACTATTTGAAAGAGCAATCCCAGTCCCATGCTCTTGCCCACAGCCCTATAATTTTCTCCTTTTCAACACTTTCAAATCTGCTTCCACTGGCATTCAGGCAGTGCATTCCAAAGCACAGCTCAACTGTATAAAATAAATCTCCCGTCACCTCTGGTCTTGTCAATTATATTAAATCTGTATCCTCTGGTTACTGATACTCCTGCCTGCCGTTGCAAACAGTTACTCCTTATTCACTCTCGCAAAACCCTTCATGATTTTGAACAACGCTTTTCAAGTCTTACCTTAACCTTCGCTTCTCCAGTTTCTCTACATAACTGAAGCTCCTGGTACCATGCTAACGAATCTCCACTGAAGCTTCTCTCTATTCTCTCCCAGCCGCCTCTCTACATCCCCTCCATAGTCAGCATGCTCTTTGGCTCTTACCAGTTTCTGAACAAGGAAGAAATCCTTCTTGTGCGCCGCCAGCCCTTTGTTGAACATTTTCTTCTCTGTAGATGTCCATTTATCTGACCCTGTTAATGATCGGAAGAGAGTCAGACATGTGTGTTCGTCATAAGGTTCTGGTTGCTCACTGGGGCATGATTGCATCTGCACCCTTGATCCTCTGGTCTGAGTGACTGTTTCCACGCTGCGAGTCGCTGCACCCTGGAGCTCACACACCCACCCACCCCCCCCCTCCCCCGCCAGCAGGTTCTGGCGCTCAAGGGAGCAGAGGGGGACCTCTCTGATTTTCCCTCCATGAGCACAGATAAGCCACAGCACTGCATCCTCGCACACCTCCCTATCTCAGTAATCCCCTCTAGCCCTACAACCCTCATTCCCACACCCAGATCTCTGCCCTCCTCAGCATCCTTGATTTTAACTTCCCCACTTTCAGCTGCCAAGTCCTAAACTCTGGAATTCCCTCCCTAAAATCTCTCTACCTCCTCCCAGGTTCTCCTTAAAAATCTAACTTTTTGTTCAAGCTTTTGATCACCTGTCCTGTTATCTCTATTTGGTCTCACAACGCCAGGTTAAAGTCCAACAGGTTTTATTTGGTTGCATAAGCTTTCGGAGTGTCGCTCCTTCTTCAGGTGAGTGAGGACTTGTGTTCACAAACAGAGCATATATAGACACAAACTCAATTTACAAGATAATGGTTGGAATGCGAGTCTTTACAGGTAATCATAGAAACCCTACAGTGCAGAAAGAGGCCATCTGGCCCATCGAGTCTGCACCAACCACAATCCCACCCAGGCCCTACCCCCTTATCCCTACATATTTACTTGCTAATCCCTCTAACCTACGCATCTCAGGACACTAACGGGCAATTTTTTCCCATGGCCAATCAACCTAACCCGCACATCTTTGGACTGTGGGAGGAAACCGGAGCACCCGGAGGAAACCCACGCAGACACGAGGAGAATGTGCAAACTCCACACAGACAATGACTGAAGCTGGGAATCGAACCCAGGTCCCTGGAGCTGTGAAGCAGCAGTGCTGACCACTGTGCTACCGTGTCTTAAAAGTACAGACAATGTGAGTGGAGAGAGCGTTAAGCACAGGTTAAAGAAATGTGTATTGTCTCCAGCCAGGACATGAGGACGGCCTCAACCGGGATCTTGGGTTCATGTCACACTATCTGTAACCCCCACGACTTGCCTGGGCTTGCAAAATCTCACTAACTGTCCTGGCTGGATTGACTCGCATTCCAACCATTACCTTGTAAATTAAGTTTGTGTCTATATATGCCCTGTTTGTGGACACAACTCCTCACTCACCTGAAGAAGGAATGACACTCCGAAAGCTAATGCTGCCAAATAAACCTGTTGGACTTTAACCTGGTGTTGTGAGACTTCTTACTGTGCTTACCCCAGTCCAACACCGGCATTTCCACATCATCTCTATGTGGCTCAGTGTTAATTTTCCTTCACAATGCTCCTATGAACTGTCTTGGAGTGTTTGCTATTTTAAAAAAGGTGCTGTATGAATGTGGGAGGAGACACCCCAGGACCAAGACAGCGAATGAAGCATCAGAAAATCTGGATTGTCATTTTTACTCTTGATGCTCTGCTAAAATGTTGGAATGGGGCCTGCATTGATAAACTGGCATCGAATTCTGGCCACTGCGCACCAGTGTAACATCTTTCATGACCTCTGGACATCTCAAAAGGCTTTAAACACTCAATTAAATACTTCCAAGAGTGTAATCATTGCCACAATGTAGGAAAAGGAACAGCCAATTTGCACACAGCAAACTCCCAGGAACAGCAATGTGGCAATGACCAGATCATCTGTTTCGTGACGGAGGGATAAACATTAACTAGGATACTAGAGACAGCCTCCTGCTTGCTTCTGAGGTTACGTCATGTGATCTTCTTGTGAGAGAGAAGAGCCCTCGGTTTAACATTTTACCCAAAAGGCCAACAGTGCAGCACTCTTTCAGTATGGGGCGGCATGGTGGCACAGTGGTTAACACTGCTTGCTTCACAGCGCCTGTGACCCGGGTTTAATTCCTGGCTTAGGCGACAAATCTGTGCAGAGTCTGCACGTTCTCCCAGTGTCTCCTCTGGTTTCCTCCCACACTCCATAGATGTGCGGGTTAGGTTGATTGGCCATGGTAAATTTCCCCTTAATGTAAGGGGGATTAGCAGGGTAAGTATGTGGAATTGTGGGGGATAGAGCTTGGGTGGGATTGTTGTTGGTGCAACAATGGGCCGAATGGCCTCCTCCAGCACTAAATTCTCCCTCCGTGTACCTGAGCAGGCGCCAGAGTGTGGCAACTGGGAAATTTTCACAGTAACTTTATTGTAGTGTTAACGTAAGCCTACTTGTCACATTAATAAATAAATACTGCACTGGGAATGTCAGCCTGGAACATGTGCTCACGTCTCTGGACTAGGCCCTGAGCCTAGCACCTCCTGACAAACACATGAGCACTTGCACAGAACGTGGCTGACATCTCTGTAACTGGACGCCACATTGAACAGTACAGCATTGTCTAGATGCCGAAACCACACCATGCCAATAAGTGACCCAGGGCTCTCCCAGCTGGGTGGGAGTTACTGGACCCAAAAGAAGAGGAGAGGAACAAAAACAACCATTAGTGGAGGAGTCAGAAACCGAGGAGGGTAAATGTTCCCACGTACCTGCGTAGTGGTAACTGAGTAAAGCCTCGCCTCTGCCCCGCGGAGTCCTTTTAATAAGTAGCATATTCAGGGCTGCCTGATGGGGACATGGAAAACAACATGAACAGCAGAAACAAATAAGGATGGACACAAACACAGGTATAAATATATGATGTGTAAATATATATTGGAAATATTGTGAATGGTGCACAGGATAGCAATCGACTTCCAGAGGTCACAGACATGCTGGCAGGTGCAATTCAATGCAGGGAAGCAAAGTGTGACATTTTGGGAGGGAGAACGAAGAGGCAATATAATATAATGAAGAGCATTCTAAATGGGGTACAGCAGCAGTGGGACCTGAATGTATATGTGCATAAATCAGTAAAAGGTGGCAGGGCAGGTTGAGAAAGTGATCAGTAAAGCACACAGTATCCTGGGCTTTATATGGAGGCATGGGGAACAAAAGCAAGAGGGGTTATGGCGAACCATCGTTGGACACTAGTTCGGCCTCAGCTGGGATAATGTGCCCAATTCCGGACACCGCATTGTAGGAAAAATGTGGATGCTTGAGAGAGGTTTGGAGAAAAGGATTCACGAGAATTATTCCAGGGATAAGGGATTTCAGTTACATGGAATAAAATTGGAGAATGTGCACGCACACACACACACACACTTATAAATGGAGAAAGATTTTGGATTGCTCACCAGTACGCTGCCCTTGGACTCATGCAGACAGTGCAAGACAAGCTCCTGGTTTGTACCTCCTCCTGGTAAAATGCTGGAACAGGCCAGGGTCATCAGGTCATCCACTGCAGGGAAAAGCAAAGAAAAGCATGCCTCAAGCATGGGAAACAACATTGCCAGGTAACTGGCCTCTCTCTTCTCCCCACTCCAAATGTATTACCTCCTCCCCTGACCGTGATGGGCATTCAGCCCGTCAGCTACTGAGCGCCAGCAGGTCATTTCAGGGGTAGGCGAACAACAGAGGCCTGCCTTACTGTAAAAGAGCATCAAAAGCTACACCATTCCTCTCATTTGCACATTTTCTAGCAGGCCCCATTAGGGGACAGAAACCTGGTTGTTGGTTATCTCTCTTCCCCAACTGCACCCCCCAGTAAAATTAGAGATATTCATGAGGCCAGAACTGGAGGAGCACAGATTATCCCAGAAAGTTGTGGAACTGGAAGAGGTTACGGAGATACAGGACACGGAGGGTTTAGAAAATGAGGATGAAAATTTTTAAATTTACATATTGCCACACTGTGTGGTTAGTGTATGTCAGGGAGCACAGGGGCAAGAGGGAAATGGGACTTGGTGGGAGTGAGGGTACAGGTGACCTCTGTGGTCTGTTTGGGCTCACATCACTGGTCCAAAGCCAAAACTCACTATATCATTATTAGCCTAACATCACATTTAGCCACTCATCAACTGCTAAGTGGCATCATCTCCAGAATACTAAATTCACTAGCAATTTCATGGCACCAATGTCTGAGGGTTCAAAACACAAGGAACGGACTAATTGTAGCAAAGCGGTATATTTAATAACAAGTATTCGCACAATGTGTCACTTAATGAGGTGTAGGCAGGTAGGACTTGTGGAAAACAGAATTAGAGACAGAAAATAAAATCTATCTACTCTGCACTTAACAGCACATTAATCAAACTGGCTGCTTACTCAGGAAGTGGAATATGTTTTCTAAAAAAAGTCTCTATAAGAACTACAGCAAACAGAACCAAAACTACAGCAATGTCTCCCAATAAAAGTAGGATTAATTCTTCAGGAAAACGCAGCGAGTGCAGAATAGTTCTATATTATAAATGACGTGTGTCAAATCAGTCCCAGTCACTTACAGCAGGGTAGGCACCAAGAGTGATTGACAGATCTATTCTGGGGGCTTGGGTTAGTTTTATAACTTGTGACTCAGTAAATTCAATGCGTAGTATATCACCTCTCTGCTGGTTCAGCCGATTGGTTTTCTGACCCTCCCATGACTTGAACACCAGATCAGCGTGGTTGGAATCTAATGCAGCCAGAGACCAGTCTCTCAGCTCAGGTATTTCAGCCTGGAACTTTGGGCCAATATTGATCCGCCTGAGAACAAACATGGAGAAAAGCTGTAAAATGGTGAAACATCCTCTCTGCCCCCCAATCCACACCCCCCCCCCCCCCACACCTTTAACAGTTGTGGGGTAGGAGGTGGTATCTCCATCAGCAGTCCGCTTCAGGTACCCTGCACCACCCAAATGGTCTGGCCACTGCAGGTTCCCCACCAAAACCCCATCCCCCTGGGCCTCACTTCCCCAGCCTGTCTGGAGATCCCCAAATTTAGCTGTTCCTGGAATCTGGGGACCTCTTTCTGTCTTACTGGTTGTCAAAAGGATATCATGGTTGAAATTTGATCCTATCAGCACCCAACATGTATATGTGTGATAATAATCTAATTCCTTCGAAGCCTCAATTGAACCTGCTTCCACCACACACACAGGCAGTGTAGTCTAGATCCTAACCACTCGCTGAGAAAGCTTTTCCTCAGGTCTTCATTGTTTCTTTTGTCAATTACCTAAAATTTGTGTCTTCCCATTCTTGATCAGATGGGAAAAGGTTGCCTAGATGAGGAGTTCATAGATTGTTTTAGGGATAGTTTCTTAGGACAGCATGTTCTGGAGCCAACCAGAGAATGTAGTCAATATGAGATCTGGTATTGTACAAGACAGTATAAACTCATGATTTCATTGTGAAGGTGCTCCTAGGTAGTAGTGATCATAATATGATTGGAATGTACATTTCATTTAGTTTGAGGGAGAGAAGAATGGGCCCAACACTGGTATTTTATAACTTAAATAGGGGCATAAAAGCAGAACTAGCTGAAGTGATCTGGCAAATGAGGTCAAGGGATAGGTCCACAGAAATGCAGTGGAAGATATTTAAAGAGATACATTCAAATTAGAATTTGGAGCAGATCCACTATCCATAGTTCACTAAAAAGTTAAAGATAGTATCAAACTTAAAGAAAAAGCATACAATTGCGAAAGATTGGTGACAGGTCAGAAAACTGGACAGCAAGGAACGACTAAAAGATTAATAAGGAGAGAAAAATTAGAGTAGGAGAGAAAGATGGCTAGAAACATAAAGACCGTTAGAAATCATAGAAACCTTACAGTACAGAAAGAGGCCATTCGGCCCATCGAGTCTGCACCGACCACAATCCCACCCAGGCCCTACCCCCGTATCCCTACATATTTATCCGCTAATCCCTCTAACCTACGCATCTCAGGACACTAAGGGGCAATTTTAGCATGGCCAATCAACCTAACCCGCACATCTTTGGACTGTGGAAGGAAACCGGAGCACCCGGAGGAAACCCACGCAGACACGAGGAGAATGTGCAAACTCCACACAGACAGTGACCCAAGCCGGGAATCGAACCCAGGTCCCTGGAGCTGTGAAGCAGCAGTGCTACCGTGCCGTTAGTAAGAGTTTCTATACATATTTTTAAATTAAAGAGTTAATGGTCTTAAAGAAAGTGAGTCTGGAGAATTAATGATGGAAAATAAGGAGATGGTAGGTGAATTGAACCCATCAATCTTTACTATAGAAGATACAAGTAACATCCCGGGAAATGAAAGAGAGGGAGAATCATCAGGGAAGTGCTGAGCAAATGTTTAGAGATGTGGCCTGACAAGTCCCCAGATTTCATCCTAGGGTCATCAAAGAAGTGGTTAGTGATTTAGCTGATGCATTGGTTTTAATTTTCAAAATTCTCTGGATTCAGGGAAGTTTTCCATTAAATTGGAAACGAGTGAATGTAACTCCAAGAGAGGGGGACAGACAGCAGGAAACTACAGGCCAGTTAGCTTAATATCTGTTATAAGGCAACTGTTAGCACCTATTATTAAAGAGGTTAGAGCAGGGCACTTAGAAAAATTAAAGGTAATCATGGAGTCGATACGTTTTTGTGAAAGGAAACTCATGTTTAACCAATTTATTGGAGTTCTTTGAAGAAGCAGTGGATAAAGGTAAACTGTTGGATGTATTGTACTTAGATTTCCAGAAGGGATTTGATAAAAGTGTCACATTAAAAGTTATCGTGGATGATAAAAGCTCATGGTGTAGGGGGCAACATACTAGCATGGATAGAAGATTGATTAGCTAACAGGAAATGGAGAATAAGCATTAATGGATCAATTTCTGTTTGGTCATCTGTAATGAATGCAGTGCCACAGGGATCAGAGCTGGGGCCTCAACTGTTCACAAGTTATATAAATACTTGGATGAAGGGCCCGAAGGTATGGTTGCTAAATTTGCTGAAGACACAAAGAGATAGCAAAGAGGACATATGGAGGCTCCAAAAGGATATAGATAGGTTAAGTGACAGAGCAAAGGTCAGGCAAATGTGGAAAAATATGAAATTGTCCATTTTGACAAGAATAAAAAAGCTTATTATCCAAATGGTGAGAGCTTGCAGAGCTCTGAAATGCAGAAGTGCTCGAGTGTCCTAGTGTATGAATTACAAAAACCTAGGATGCAGGTACAGCAAGTAATTTAAAAAGCTATTCGAATGTTATTGTGAGGGGAATTGATTACACAAGTAGGAATTAGTGAGGCCACAACTGGAGTACTGTGTACAGTGTTGGTCTCCTTATTTAAAAGGAAGGATGTAAATGCGTTAGGAGATCCGAGAAGGTTTACTAGACTTATTATCCAAATGGCACGATGTCTTGGTGATGAAAGGTTGGACAGGCTAGGCTTGTGACAGCTGGAGTTAAGAAGTGACTTGATTGAAACATACAAGATCCTGAGAGATCTTGACAGGGTGGATGTGGAGAGATTGTTTCCTCTTGTGGGAACTAGGGAACACAGTTTCACAATAAGGGGCGCCCATTTAAGACACAGATGAAGAGAAAGGTTTCCTCTCAAGAGGGTTGAGAGTCCTTGGAATTTTCTTCCTCAAAAGACGGTGGAAGCAGAGTCTTTGAATATTTTTAAAGGCAGAGCTAGATAGATTCTTAATATGGAAAGGGATGAAAGGTTATCCAGGGTAGACAGGAATGCAGAGTTGAGGTTACCATCAGATCAACTATGATTTTATTGAATGACGGAGCAGGCTTGAGGGGCCAAGTGGCTTCCTCCTAATTTGTATGTCTATATGGTCACCACTATTGGGAACAGTTTCTCCTCATCTACATTCTCTTCATGCTTTTTAACAGCTCTATCAAATCTTCTCTAAGGAAAACAGTCCCAACTTCTCCAATTTATTCCACATAACTGAAGTCCTTTGTCCCTGGAATCATTCTCGCAAATCTCTTCTACACTCCCTCTAATGCCTTCACATCCTTCCTAATAGGTGGTGTCCCAGAACTGGATGAAATTAATGTGGAACCAGTTCTGAGACAGGTTTACCATAACCACCTTGCTCTTGTACTCTATGTCCCTATTATCGACCCATACTCTTGCTACCAAAATAACTCACTTCAAACTTCATCTGCATTCAATTTCATCAATTTTGTCCACCCACTCCACTTACCTGTCCACGTCCTTTTGAAGTTCTACACTGTCCTCCTCACTGTTCACAATATTTCCATGTTTCGTATCATCTGAAAAGTTTGAAATTGTGCCCTGCACACCAAGGTCTAGGTCATTTATACACATCATGTAAGAACTGGGGTCCTAACATTGATCCCTGGGGGAGCCCATTATAAACCTTCCCACAGTCCAACAAAAAGCCATTAACCACAACTCTGTTGCCTTTCACTTGGTCAATTCCGTATCCATATTGCTACTGTCCCTTTTATTCCATGAGCTACAACATTTCTCACAAATCTGTTGTGTGGCACTTTATCAATGCCTTCTGGAAATCTACGTTCATCACATCAACAGCACTTCTCTCATTGATCCTCTCTGTTACCTCATCAAATACTCCAGCTACTTAGACATTAATTTTCCTTAAGAAATCCATACTGGCTTTCCTAGACTCACCTACATTTGCCCAAATGAATATTAATTATTGTTTGGAGACGTTTCCTTACCACCAAAATTAAACTGACTGCACTGTAGTTGCTGGACTTATCAGTGTAGCTTTATTTGAACAAGAATGTAAACATTTACAAATCTCCAGCCCCCTGGTACCACCACGGAGTCAAAGGAAGATTGGAAAATTATGGGTAGTGTCCCCACAATTTACACTCTTACTTCCCTCAGTATCCTTCAATGCACCCCACCCGGCCCGGATGCCTTGCTAGCTTTAAGTGCAGGCAGTTTATCCAATGCTTTCACCGTATCAATTTTAAATCTTCACGTGTGTGAATTGACTCCTCTTTCACCATGATCGGTCAGAATCTTCCTTAGTAAATTCAGAATAACTTAATACCTCAGGTATGCTCCCTGCAGCCATCTGTAAATCTCCTTTTTAGTCCTCAGTCAGCCCCATTCTTCTTTTACTATTTTTTGTGCCTATAAAAACTTTGGATTCCCTTGTATGTTAGCTACCAGTCTCTTCTCATGCTTTGTCTTTTGTTTCTCTTATTTGTTTTTTCAATTCCCCTCTGAATCTTCCATATTCAGCCTGATTCTTGGCTGTATAATCCAACTGACATGCATTACAACCACACTTGCTTGTTCTAGTTATGTCTGTGCCACATTTCAACAGGGTGTGTTTCTGTGTGTGTGTGTGTGTAAGTAAGTAAAAAGGAAAAGGCAGCACCTTTTGCAGTTACTTACGGTTCAATGCTTGCCGGTGTGGCTTCATTCATGAGGGAGAGAACTGGCGGAGGAGTATCAGCACTGTCTAGAGGAGAGAGAAAATATTCCAATCATCACAGCTACCTCAAAGACCCAGAGTGAGAGGTGACAGGTGGAGGCAGCTACATATCAAATCTCACAATCCTCTTCAGCTTATACAGACTCAAAACTTGCACTTTTAATAGAGCCTTTCACATAGCAAATTGTCCCAAAGTGCTTCACAGGAGCGTAATCAGCCAAAAATCAAAAAAGGAGCTGCATATGGCCTTATTTTTCTCCCCCAAGTCCTGGAACAGCCTACAGCCCTTTAAGGGATTGGTGTGCTGCTCCAGATCTGGCTTTTTACACACCTTCCTGATTTCCTTCAATCTGACACTGGCAGTTGTGTCATCGCATTTAAGGAATTCCATCGTCAAACCTCCCCACTCTTGCTTAAACAACCTCCTTAACTTCTACCTCTTTGACCAAGCTTCTGACCACCTGCCCCAATACCACCATAAGTGACTTAGTGTAAAATTGCTAGTGTGTTGCAAGGCCGTGAAGAGATTTGAACACAAGGTTGTGAAACACACGTTTCAGCAGTGGCTGAGTGTATTGGCCAAGGTTGTACACAGTGTACTGAATAAACAGTAAATCACTGCCATTGTACTATTGAGAGAATAAGTTAATCCCTGTTGAGGAGTGGGGGTAAGGCAATGTGCAGAGAGCAGGAGACACAGATACCAGAGACCTGGAAATTGATTGTCCAGCCACTCTGAATTGGGATATCTTTTATTGGAACATCCTGAGGCTGTGAAAGATGCTATGTAAATGCAAGTTCTTCTTTCTATGCTGGAGCTGTCATCACTGCTTTATCTCACTCTCCGCTTGCACACACAATTACATTTCAGATAGGCAAGAATCTGGAACAGTAACCATACTGCTGGGGGTGTGAATGGTTCTGTAGGTTTGATATAAAAATTCCAGACCGCCACCACGATGTGCCCCTGAGATATCAACATTAACACAGTCACGGAGAAGTAGAACTAGTTCTTCCAGAGGTTAATTGTTGAGCATCTATCCACAATTCATATCACAGCAGGAAACGGAGAAAGATCAATGGGCAAAGAACTCACTTGATTGGCTTAAACAAGTTTTAGGCGTAGACCTTGGAGTGACTGGTTGAGATGAGGTGTTTGAGGAAGACAGGAAGGCATTAAAGTAGAGTCCTGAGCCCTCCCGCATGGGGCTGAGGATAGGTGGCGGAGTGTAGGGCGGAGGCTGGAAGTTCTTGTCCAGAGGATGGTCCATCAGTCTGACTGGTGAGCGCAGGTTGCTCTGGTAGAGGGTGCCAGGTGGGTACGTGATGACAGAGACATGGTTGAGGGGCTTGGGAGGAATGAAGAGGGGCTCCGGTCTGGGCCGACGTTTCAATTTGGCTGTGGTGTTCACGTAACCTCTGGAGCTAGCATCCTCCTGCAAAGATAGGCATTTTATTCAGACACACAACAGAGCGCACAGTGAAAATCTGTAAATTACAGACATCTTTAGGGACTGGAATCAGCTGTCTATTTTCAAAATGTTCTCAGTAGAATGGAGATTATTATCTAGCATCTGTATTAGCACAGAAAGTGTTCTACACCTTGGAGATAGCTGCACAAGCATTCAAACCACAGATAGGGCGGTTTCCTTCCCAATGTGCATGCTGGATAAAGAGCTTACCATTGTACAAAAGGAGTTTCTTTTCCAAAACCCACCACCTCCACACACTGCCTGCCCACCGCACGCTGCCCTCAAGAAAATATGGGGAACAATGGCAGTGAACTGTAAAAAGTGCCAGTGTTCTCAACTTGGGGAACATTTCAGATACAGTACCTTTGCAATATGCTATCTTCTATGACATGGAAACAGGCTATTTGGTCCAACCAATTCATGCTGGTGTTTATCCTCTGCTCAAGCCTCCTCCCATCTTTCCTCATTTAAATCTACCATCGTAACTCTCCATTCCCTTCTCCGTCCCACGTTTGTCTAATTTCCCTTTAAATACATCTATGCTATTCACTTTAACCACTCCATGTGACAGGGTTCCATATTCTCACCACTCTGAGAAAAATCTTCCTTCACTGGACTAACAACATAGCTCTGAGCCATCGGCATGTATTACTCCCTTGTATAGAGAAAATCTCCAAAAAGCTGTGGAGTTGAAATTTCAAACGGAAGTTGCTACATTTTTGTTCGGGGTAATGAGGGATATGATGCAAAGGCTAGAAATGGAGAGACAGGCCAACCATAAGGCTGTTCAATGACAGAACAAACTCAAAAAGGGCCAAATGGTCTCCTCCTGCTCCATTGTGCCAAGAAACCTAACTAGGAAGAAACATAAAGGTAGAGTGTAAAAGCTTCTTTAGATATGTGAAAAGGGAAAGACTAGCAAGGACAAATGTGGGCTCAGTACAGGTGGGCACAGGAGAATTTATTACACAGAACGGGGAAATGTTTTTTTTTGTATATTCATTCATGGGACATGGCCAGCATTTATTGCCCATCCGTGGTTGCCCTTGAGAAGGTGGTGGTGAGTTGCCTTCTTGAAAGGCTGTGGGTTGACCCATAATGAGGGGAGGCAATGACCTAGTGGTATTTTTGCGAGACTATTAATCCAGAAACCCAGCTAATGTTCTGGGGATGTGGGTTCCCACCACAACAGATGGAAAAAAATCTGGAATTAAGAGTCTACTGATGACCATGAAACCATTGCCGATTGTCAGAACAAACCCATCTGGTTCATTAATGTCCTTCAGGGAAGGCAATCTGCTGTCCTTACCTGGTCTGGCCTACATGTGACTCCAGACCCACAGCAATGTGGTTGACTCTCAACTGCCCCCCAAGGGCAACTAGGGATGGGCAATAAATGTTGTGATGCGGAGATGCCGGCGTTGGACTGGAGTAAACACAGTAAAAGTTTTAACAACACCAGGTTAAAGTCCAACAGGTTTATTGGTTTTTTGCTACCAAATAAACCTGTTGGACTTTAACCTGGTGTTGTTAAAACACTTACAGTAAATGTTGGCGAGCGACGCCCAGGTTCCCGGAAATCATAGAATCATAGAAACCCTACAGTGCAGAAAGAGGCCATTCGGCCCATCGAGTCTGCACCGACCACAATCCCACCCAGGCCCTACCCCCATATCCCTACATATTTTACCAGCTAATCCCTCTAACCTACGCATCCCAGGACACTAAGGGGCAATTTTAGCATGGCCAATCCACCTAGCCCGCACATCTTTGGACTGTGGGAGGAAACCGGAGCACCCGGAGGAAACACACGCAGACACGAGGAGAAAGGTACTGGTGCTTCAATGTATCTGCTGACCTAGTCCTTGTGGATGGAAGTGGTCGTGGGTTTGGAAGGAGCTGTCTAAGGATCTTTGGTTAATTGCTGCAGTGCATCTTGATAGTACACACTGCTTTTATAGAGCATTGGTGGTAGAGGGGGTGGATGTGCCAATCAAGCGGGCTGCTTTATCCTGGATGGTGTCAAGATTCACGAGTGTTGTTGGAGCTGCACCCACCCAGGCAAGTGGGGAGTATTCCATCACACTCCTGACTTGTACCTTGTAGATGGTGGACAGGCTCTGGGGAGTCAGGAGGTGAGTTACGTGCCGCAGTATTCCCAGCCTCTGACCTGCTCTTGTAGCCACTACGTTTATGTGGCGAGTCCAGTTGAGTTTCAGATCAATGGTAATCCCAAGGATTCAGCGATGGTAACATTGAATGTTAAGGGGGTGGTGGTTAGAGTGTCTCTTATTGATAATGGTCTTTGCCTGGCATTTGTGTGGCGCGAATATTACTTGCCACTTGTCAGCCCAAGCCTGGACATTATCCAGATCTTGTTGCATTTGAACATGGACTGTTTCAGTATCTGAGGAGTCATGAATGGTGCTGAACATTGGCGAACATACCCACTTCTGACCTTATGATGAAGGGAAGGTCATTGATGAAGCAGCTGAAGATGGTTGGGCCTAGGACACTACCCTGAGGGACTCCTGCATGGATGTCTTGGAGCTCTGATGACTGATTCTCCACAACCATCTTCCTATGTGCCAGGTATGGCTCCAACCAGCGGACAGTTTGCCCGATACCCACTGATTCCAGTTTTGCCAGGGTTCCTTGATGCCACGCTCGATCAAATGTGGCCTTGATGTCATGGGCCTGTCACTCTCGCCTCACCTCTGGAATTCAGCTCTTTCGTCCATGTTTGAACAAAGGCTGTAATGAAGTCAGGAGCTGAGTGACCCTGGCAAAACCCAAACTGGACATCACTGAGCAGGTGCTGCTTGATAGCACTGTTGATGACCCCTTCCATCACTTTACTGATGATCAATACTGACTGATTGGGCGGTAATTAGCCGAGTTGGATTTGTCCTGCTTTGTGTGTACACAGGACACACCTGGGCAATTTTTCACATTGTCGGGTAGATGTGAGTGTTGTAACTGTACTGGAAGAGCTTGGCTAGGGGAGCGGCATGTTTTGGAGCACAAGTCTTCAGTACTATTGCTGGAATGTTATCAGGGCCCATTGCCTTTGCAGTATCCAGTGCCTCCAACCCTTTCTTGATATCACGTGGAGTGAATCGAATTGGCTGGAGGCTGGTATTTGAGATGTTGGGGACCACTGGAGAAGGCAGAGATGGATAATCCATTCGGCACTTCTGGCTGAAGATTGCTATGAATACTTCAAGCCTTGTCTTTTGCACTGATGTGCTGGGCTCCTCCGTCATTGAGGATGGGGATATTTGTGGAGCTTTCTCCTCCAGTGAGTTGTTTAATTGCCCACCACCATTCTCGACTGGATGTGGCAGGACTGCAGAACTTGGATCTGATCTGTTGATTGTGGGTAGGAATGTAAGTTATGAGAAGGGGGCAAAGAGGCTTCCAGAGAGTTTGGATAGACTAACTGAATGGACTATAATGCGGCAGATGGAATATAACGGGAAGAGTGTGATGTTATTCACTTTGGTAGAAAAAACAGAAACGCTGAATATTCGTTAAATGGAGGGAGGTTGGGAAGTGCAGATGTCCAAAGGGACTTGGGTGTCTTTCAAAGAACAAAGAACAAAAAACAATACAGCACAGGAACAGGCCCTTCGGCCCTCCAAGCCCGCGCCGCTCCCCGGTCCAGGATTGAATCCTGAAACCAGGATCCCCGCCCAATTTTCCAGCCTATCTACATACCAATATCCTATCCACCGAGCTGTCCCTCACAGCTACGATGCTTTGTTCATTACAACCTATTAACTCACCCCCACCCCCCCATTCCAGACCATGTGATCTCCAGGGAGAGGCGAAAACCCAGAGTGAAAAACCCCAGGGCCAATATGGGGAAAAAAAATCTGGGAAATTCCTCTCCGACCCCCTGAGGCGATCGAAACGAGTCCAGGAGATCACAATGGCCCCGATCGGAAAATGCTTCCCAACCCTAGTCATTTCCACTTCCACGAACACCATATGAATTCCCTGCCCCCGAGACAGGTTCCCAACTATCCGCAGTCTCGCTCTGTACTGGCACCAGCAAGATGATCATAGAATGAAGCCTTGAAACGAGAAACAAGGAACAATTAGCCCGCGCCGCTCCCTGGTCCAAACTAGACCACTCTTTTGTATCCCTCCATTCCCACTCTGTTCATATAGCTGTCTAGATAAGTCTTAAACGTTCCCAGTGTGTCCGCCTCCACCACCTTGCCCGGCAACACATTCCAGGCCCCCACGACCCTCTGTGTGAAATATGTCCTTCTGATATCTGTGTTAAACCTCCCCCCCTTCACCTTGAACCTATGACCCCTCGTGAACGTCACCACCGACCCGGGGAAAAGCTTCCCACCGTTCACCCTATCTATGCCTTTCATAATTTTATACACCTCTATTAAGTCTCCCCTCATCCTCCGTCTTTCCAAGGAGAACAACCCCAGTTTCCCCAATCTCTCCTCATAACCAAGCCCCTCCATACCAGGCAACATCCTGGTAAACCTCCTCTGTACTCTCTCCAAAGCCTCCACGTCCTTCTGGTAGTGTGGCGACCAGAACTGGACGCAGTATTCCAAATGCGGCCGAACCAACGTTCTATACATCTGCAACATCAGACCCCAACTCTTATACTCTATGCCCCGTCCTATAAAGGCAAGCATGCCATATGCCTTCTTCACCACCTTCTCCACCTGTGACGTCACCTTCAAAGATCTGTGGACTTGCACACCCAGGTCCCTCTGCGTCTCTACACCCTTTATGGTTCTTCCATTTATCGTGTAGCTCCTCCCTACATTATTCCCACCAAAATGCATCACTTCGCATTTATCAGGATTGAACTCCATCTGCCATTTCCTTGCCCAAATTTCCAGCCTATCTATATCCTTCTGTAGCCTCTGACAATGTTCCTCACTATCTGCAAGATAGTGTCATTTCATGAGTCATTAAAAGTTAGCATGTAGATGCAGCAAGTAATTAGGAAGATAAATAATATGTTGGCCTTCATCACAACGGGGTTTGACTACAGGAGTAAAGAGGTATTTCTGCAATTGTGTAGACCACATCTGGAGTACTGTGTCCAGTTTTGGTCCCCTTATCAAAGGAAGGACATACTTGCCAGGGAGGGGAGTGCAATAGAGGTCCAGCAGAATAAACACTGGGATGGTGGGATTGTCGTATGAGGAGAGATTGATGAGTCTAGGTCTGTATTCCCTAGAATTTCAAAAAATGAGGGATGACCTCATGAAACTTACAAATTTCTTACAGGGTGGATGGAGAGAAGATGCTTCCCCTGGCTGGTGAATCTAAAACTGGGGACATAATCTCAGGATATGGGGGCAGGCCATTTAGATTGAGAGTTTGAGGAATTTCTTCACCCGAGGATGGTGAATCATCAGAATTTTCTCCCACTGAAGGCTGTGGAGGCTCAATCATTGAGCATGCTCAAGACAGAAATGGAAAGATTTCTGGATACTAGTGACACCAAGGCATATGGCGACAGTGCAGGAAAGTGGTGTTGAGATAGATGATCAGCCATGATCTAACTGAATGGCAAAGCAGTCTCAACAGGCTGAATGGCCTGCTCCTGTTTCTATGTTCCTAACTTCAGCTAGTGTCAAGTTAGCTGATCTCAACTAGGACAGAATGCATGCATTATAATTGGCCTCACTACTCTTAAGCTAAGGAGGGTTTGGGAAAATCAGTTAACACCCAGAATCACTACAATGATCACCTACTGGAAATGCATGATGCAAGGGAAAGAGGCCAAGGGATGAGGCTCAAAGACAATATCCCCCGAGGTAGAATTAGCTACTGGCACTCATCACCTAGGCTTGCAACTGTAGCTGCAGAGACAAGGTACTGGGGTGTCGCTCAATTATCTGATTTAACATTGGGCACTGTGACACGATGGTTATGGTATTTGGCTAAAAACCGGGACTAAAATCAAGGAACAGGTTTCGAAATCCCACTGATTTGAAAACAAGTGCAAAATTTTAAAAGTAACCAAGGATTCATCTGGTTCACTAATTCTTTTTAGGTAGGAAAAGAGCTATCTGTACTTGGTCTGGGCTGCAACATCAAACCATATGTAGTTGTAAATAGAATTAGGCCATTTGGCCCAATAAGGCTGCTTCACCATTCAATAAGATCATGGCTGATCTTAACTCCACCTTCCCTCTTGACCCCATAACCCTCAACTTCCTTGTTGATCAAAAATCTAACTCAGCCTTGAATATATTCAGTGACCCAGCCTCTACTAGAGTAAAGAAATTCTTCCTCACTGCCATCTTAAATGGAAAACCCCTTATTTTTAAACTGTACCCCAGTTCTAGTTTCCCTATGAGAGGAAACATCCTTTCTAATAAGCTCCAATGAGCACAGGCCTAACCTGCTCAACCTTTCCTCACGAAAACAATTCCTTCACTCCAATCAGCCCAGTGAGCATTCTCTGAGCTGTTTCCAATGTAAGATGATTAACACTGTACACAGTACTCCAAATACAGTCTTCCCATGTCCTTGACAGCTTAGCAACACTTTGCTACCTCTATACTCCTTCTCCCTCACAAGGCGGCCAGATGCCATCCTAATTACTTCCACAACTGCAAGCTAACTCCCTGAGAGACATTAATTAGGACACCTAATACACCTCTGTACCGCAGAGTTCTGCATTTTCTCTCAATTTAAATACTCTGCTTTTCTGTTCTTCCTGCCAAAGTGGACATCCTTACAATTCCCACAGAACACGTATCTGCCAATGTTTTGCCTATTCACTTAACCCATCCATAACCCTTTGCAAACTCTTCCCTGGTTAGCTTCAGAACATGTTGTCTGAAGAAAGCCTCCCGAATACACTCTTGAATTCATCTGCAGGCTGCTTTCGTCAATATCATTCATCCAATCTCTATGAAAATCTCCCACAATTATTGCAGCATTAGAAGGGCCCATTATTTTTTGATGTATACACTGTTCTGCAGTGCAAGATACTGTCAGGTACCAGTGATTGTAATTTACTTCCTTTGCTATTTCTAAGCTAAACCTAGACTGATCTTGTATTCTAATCCTCTAGACCAAGACTGTTTCTCACTATTGTACTGACCCTTTATTAACAGGGCTACCCCAGCTCTCTCTTCTTTCCTCTTCCAAAATGTCAAATGTCCATCAATGTCCAGGTCCAAGCCATGATCATTTTGCAAACATGTCGCTGTAACGGCCATCATATAATGGCTCATTTATTTATTTTTTGTGTCATCAATTCATCCATCTTTTTTTTTTACAAATGCTTTGTACATTCAAGTAAGAAGCCTTTGATTTTTGTCTTTACAATTTTTCTCTACTCTGACCATATTTGCTGGTTCACGCTGTCCCTTCCTGTCACACTCTGATCATCATTACCTGCACTGCTACCTTGTCAACTTTTCAAATTTCCTCACATGCACCCCACCCTACTAAATTTAAAGCCCTCTCTCCAGTCCTAGTTACATGATTCACTATGTGGCATGACGATATTGTGCCTTTAAGAAATGTATTTTAGTCATGTTTCTGTGTAGGATGTTTTCGGCACCCCTTCCATTTTATCAGTGCTTTTCTGTCCATAACCGGCATTCTCTATTGTTACTGCAGCAGCATAATTGATCTTCATTGTCACAATGTTTGTCTTAATCTGGACTAATGCTGTTCTGTTCCCCTGGGATTTTGCAGAGTGGGACTTGATTAGGTTGATTGACAAGTAAGGTCATATGACTGAATGGAGCTAGGCTTACACAGAGAATTCAAGCGGAGTTGCTTATTAGAAGCTGTTTTGCGTTGAGAGAGAGTAGTGCCTCTCTTTTTCCCTTTCTGAAGTTGGAGACTAGAATCTGCCAGGAGAGAAGTCCCTTTCTTAGAGATTCTGCTGCATGACAGTGGATCTTTCTCTGAGAGTTGCTGTTTGAATCTGAAAAGAGCAGGAATAGCTCTGTGTCTCTGAAGTCTGGAGACTGCAATCTACCAGAAAGTTTATTTCTTAAAAGTTCTGCTGCTCGAGAATAGATCCTTCTCTAGAAATTGCTGTATGGAAGTCAGAAGGCACGTGTCTTCCTGTATCTGTCTAGCAGGGCTAAAAGGCTGGAAATCTAGCATGCAAGCGAGCATATCTGCGTTTGATGCTAACTAATTCCGAAGGGTGTTTTCTGTGGGGATATTGCTTTAAATTAGAACAACAGAGATAGTTAGCTGTTAAAAATTATGCTGTGTCATGTTCAAGTCTTATAATTGTTATATTCTAACTGTATTCTTAAAGAGTTTGTTTTGATACAAGCTTCCTAGTGGGTCAAATGCATCATATCTGGAGCAAAACACCTTATGCTCACCCTATTGTCAAAATCAAAAGTAAAAGTTGGGTCTAGGCCATCTTCACAATATACCTTGGAGTTTCTGTCTGATCCCCAACAGTGGTTCCGGTGCAGACTGTCCCATTGGTACAGCTCACTCTTTCCCCAGTACTGGTGCCAGTGTCCCATGACTCAAAACCCACTTCTCCCATATCTATCTCTGTTCCATGCATCCAGCACTCTGATCTCATTTACCCCCATGCCAATTTGCTTGTGGCTTCTGTAGCAATCCAGAGATTGCCTTTGTGGTTCTGCTTTTTAAATTTAGCCCCGAGCTGCTCATATCCCCTCGACAGAACCTCTTTCTTAATCCTGCCTATATCGTTGGCACCTTCATGGACCACGCACAATTGGATCCTTCCCCTCCCACCCTGAGGTGATGTACTTAATCATGGCACTGAGCAGGCAACACAGCCATCAGGACTTGACTGCAGGGAACAGTATCCACTCCCCTAACGATTCCATCTTGAGTGGTTCCCTGCACCACACTGTTGTGGTCAGTTTGCTCATCCTCTGTTCCCAGCTACACAATTTGCAAGAATGTCCTAACCGCTGGGCAATTGCAAAGGCTGCAGCTCCTCCAGTGTTACTTTCTGGATCTCCATACCTGCCTCACTCAGAGTCATATCCTCCCTACCCATGTCCACAGACCAAATCTAAAATATCTAGCCTGAAAGTTGTGACTGCTTCCTGCAACAAAGTGTCCCCCTCCCTGATGTATCACGATGTCCAAATCTTGGACTCCAGCTCAGAGTTGATGAGCTGAAGTTCCTCAAGCTGCAGACACTTACTGCTGATGTGATTTTTAAAAATTCACTTATGGGATGAGGGTATCGCTGGCTAGGACAGCATTTATTGCCCATCTGTAATTTGCTTCAAGGTGCTGGTCTTCTTGAACAGCTGCAGTCCATGAGGTGTACATACACCACAGTGCTGTTAGGGAGGGAGTTCCAGGACTTTGACCCAGCGACAGTGATGGGATATATTTCCAAGTCAGTATGGTGTTCCCATGTATCTGCTGCTCTTGGCCTTCTAGACGGTAGTGGTTGTGTGCTTGGAAGGTGCACTGTCTGAGGAACCTTGATGAATTCCTGCAGTGCATCTTGTAGATGGCACACACTGTTGCCAAGGTGCGTTGGTGGTGGAAGGAATGAATGTTTCAGGATGGGGTGCCAATCAAGCAGGCCATTTTGTCCTGGTTGCATTAGCCATACAAATACTGTGGCTGCTCAGAAGCTCGGAATCCTGTGACAAGTACCTCAGCTGCTGACTTCCCAAAGCCTGTCCACAATTTACAAGACACAATTTAGGAGTGTGATGGATGACTGTAGCTCCAACAACACTCAAGAAGGTTGAGAATTTATATGGCTAGGCCAATTAAATTTCTGGTCAATGGTAACCCCATAATGTTGTCTTGAGTCACATTGGTGTCCACGAGACCCACATGCTATGGCTGCAACCCATCACCTGCATTCGATCTTCATTGTGTCTAACTTAACTAATTAGGTTTCAAGCTTGTATGATACCAAGTCGTTTAACTAGAGTGGAGCTATAATAGTTGGTCTATTTAAGCTATGCATTTAATGACTCTTTGGTTTTACCATATTAATAGTACTATACAATTGTACATTGCTTTAAAAGGAATGTTACCTGGACTGAGTGTTCTGCTCCTGAACCTCTACTCAATCTACGCCTGCGGGTTGTTAATAGGGGTAGATTCAGCTCAGATGGATCCTTTTCGCTCGAGTTCTTCTGGGATTCCCCATCCCCTGTCCGCTCAGTGTTTGTTCTAACAGAGTCCATCTTTCGGACTGGCACTGACACTGGTATCACAAGTGGCATCAGGCAGCCGTCATCAAGCTGACCTCTGGGGGCCGCAGATTCCACTGTGACCTTCAGATGTCCAGCGGTCCTTCTCTTAATTTCTTCTTCTTGGGAGTCATTTTCCAGAGTCTGAAAGCAAACAAATTTCACCTTCTCTTCCCAAAAAACACAATACAGGAAAAAGATTGAGACAGGAACTACATTACACAAACAGGGAACATAGTTAACTAGTCCATACTGGTGTTTACACCCCCGCCGAGCTGCCTCCCGGCTTCACATCACCAAACCCTCCATTATTGTCTCCCTCATCTGTTTAACCAGCTTCCCCTTAAATGCATCTATGCTGGTCACCTCAACCATTCAGTGGTAGCAAATTCTACATTGTAATCTAAAAACAGGAAATGTTGGAATTACTCAACAAGTCTGGCAGCATCTGTGGAGAAAGAAACAGAGTTAATATGCTGGGTTGAATATCGCTCTCCTTCAGAACTGAAGGATGTGTTTTATGCCATTGAAAGGTGGGGTAATTGGAGGAAGAACAAAAGGAAGCTCTGGGATAGGTTAGAGGGCAGGAGAGAATAAACAACAAAGCTGTCACCGAGCAAAGGCGAAGGGAGTGGCTGCAGTAAAGAAACAAAACAAAAAAAATGAAGCACAAGTTTTTGACCAGCACATGGTAAAAAGAATCAAATGAAAGCGGTAGATGTGGTTTATATGGATTTTGGCAAGGCGTTTGATAAGGTCCCCCATGCAAGGCTTCTAGAAAAAGTGAGAGGGCATGGGATCCAAGGGGCTGCTGCCCTGTGGATCCAGAACTGGCTTGCCCAAAGGAGGCAGAGAGTGGGTATAGATGGGTCTTTTTCTAAATGGAGGTCGGTCACCAGTGGTGTGCCCCAGGGATCTGTTCTGGGACCCTTGCTGTTTGTCATTTTCATAAATGACCTGGATGAGGAAGTGGAGGGATGGGTTGGTAAGTTTGCCGACGACACGAAGGTTGGTGGGGTTGTGGATAGTCTGGAGGGATGTCAGAGGTTACAGAGGGACATAGATAGGATGCAAGACTGGGCGGAGAACTGGCAGATGGACTTCAACCCAGATAAATGCGTAGTGGTCCATTTTAGCAGGTCAAATGGGATGAAGGAGTACAATATAAAGGGAAAGACTCTTAGTACGGTAGAGGATCAGAAGGACCTTGGGGTCTGGGTCCATAGGACTCTGAAATCGGCCCCGCAGGTGGAGGAGGTGGTTAAGAAGGCGTATGGTGTGCTGGCCTTTATCAATCGAGGGATTGAGTTTAGGAGTCCGGGGATAATGATGCAGCTATATAAGACCCTTGTCAGACCCCACTTGGAGTACTGTGCTCAGTTCTGGTCGCCTCATTACAGGAAGGATGTGGAAAAGATTGAAAGGGTACAGAGGCGATTTACAAGGATGTTGCCTGGATTGAGTGGCATGCCTTATGAGGATAGGCTGAGGGAGCTTGGTCTTTTCTCCTTGGAGAGACGTAGGATGAGAGGAGACCTAATAGAGGTATATAAGATGTTGAGAGGCATAGATCGAGTGGACTCTCAGAGGCTTTTTCCCAGGGTGAAAATGGCTGCTACAAGAGGACACAGGTTTAAGGTGCTGGGGTGTAGGTACAGGGGAAATGTTAGGGGGAAGTTTTTCACACACAGGGTGGTGGGCGAGTGGAATCGGCTGCCGTCATTGGTGGTGGAGGCAAACTCAATAGGGTCTTTTAAAAGACTCCTGGATGAGTACATGGGACTTAATAGGATGGAGGGTTATAGGTAGGCCTAAAAGGTAGGGATATGTTCGGCACAACTTGTGGGGCCGAAGGGCCTGTTTTGTGCTGTAGGTTTCTATGTTTCTATGATAAACAGAGTTCAGGTCTGAAATTGTTGAACTCAAGTGTGATCTAAAAGGTTGTAAAGTGTCCAATCTGAAAGATGAGGTCCGTTCCTTGAGCTTGTGTGGAGCTTCACTGAAAGTGCCGCAGGAGCGAAATCAGCGTGACAGCAAGGTGCCAAATGGAAATGCCAGAGAGGCCAAAAGCTTAGGGTCACGCTTTTAGAATGTACACCAAATGGAACGGAGTGAAATTATTTAGGGCAGCGCGGTGCTTAGCACTGCTGCCTCACAGCTCCAGAGACCTGGATTCAATTCGGACCTTGGGTCACTGTCTGTGTGGAGTCTGCATGTTCTCCCCATGTCTGCATGAATTGTGATACAGAGAAACTGGGAGAATGGAATGAAATCCTTACAGTAGGCAGGCTGTGAAGAAGCATAGTTGAGGTAGCTCTGGGAGTAGGATTGCAACAAAGAATATTCCACATAACCCACAAAAAGACAGGCATAATTAGGATCCATGCAGGTATCCTTAGCAACATCCTTTATTTGGAGGAAGTGAGACAAGTTAAACGAGAAATTGTTCGGTGAGAGAACAAGTTGAGGCAGGCAGAGAAGGGTGGATGGAGATTGTTCGGGCCTCTGTTCAAGGGAGAAGCAGAGAGCCCTCAAACCATCCTGGTAGCGGCTGAAGGTGTAAAGAGATTGAATGTCCATTGTGAAGGGGAGGTGATCAAGGCCAGGAAATTGGAAATGGTTGAAATATCGTAGACGTCAGAAGAAGGTGGGAAGAACATACAAATGAGATGTAGTAGGCCACTCGGCCCTTCGAGTCTGCTCTGCCATTTAGTAAGATCATGGCTAATCTAACTGTAATCTCCTGCCTACCCTGGAAGTTGAAAGCCAATTTACACACAGCAAGCTCTCACAAGCAGCAATGTGATAATAGACAAATAACCTGATTTAGTGAGGTTGGTTGAACATAAACTGCATTTATTTCAATGCAAAAGGCCTGACAGGTAAGTCAGATGAACTCAGGTGGGTACATGGGACTGGGATATCATAGCTATTACAGAAAAATGGCTAAGGGAGGGACAAGACTGGCAGCTCAATGTTCCTGGGTACAGATGCTATAGGAAGGATAGAAGGGAAGGCAAAATCATAGAAAGAAATCATAGAAACCCTACAGTACAGAAAGAGGCCATTCGGCCCATCGAGTCTGCACCGACCACAATCCCACCCAGGCCATATCCCTACATATTTACCCACTAATCCCTCTAACCTACACATCTCAGGACACTAAGGGCACTTTGTTTTTTAGCATGGCCAATCAACCTAACCCGCACATCTTTGGACTGTGGGAGGAAACCGGAGCACCCGGAGGAAACCCACGCAGACACGAGGAGAATGTGCAAACTCCACACAGACAGTGACCCAAGCCGGGAATCGAACCCAGGTCCCTGGAGCTGTGAAGCAGCAGTGCTAACCACTGTGCTACCGTGCCGCCCAAAAGGAGAGTTGTGTTTTTGATGAGGGGAAACATCACGGCAGTACTGAGAGAGGATATTCCTGAGGGATCATCCAGTGAGGTTATGTGGGTGGAACTGAAAAATAAGGAGGTGATCATTTTTATGGGATTGTACCATAGCGCGGAAATTGAACAGCAAATATGTAGGGAGATTGTAGATAGCTGCAAGAATAATAGGGTTGCAATGGTGGGGGATTTTAACTTTCCAAACATAGATTGGGACTGCCAAAGTGTTAAGGGCTTGTTGGGAAGGAATTTGTTAGGTCCATTCAGGAAAGATTTCTCAATCAATATGTAAATGGCCCTACTAGAGAAGGGGCAATATGCAACCTCCTCCTGGGAAATAAGGCAGGGCTAGTGGCTGAAGTGTTAGTGGGGGAACGTTTGGGACCAGTGACCATAATTCTATTAGTTTTAAAATACTTGCAGAAAAGGATAGGTCTGGTCCACAAGTTAAAGTTCTAAACTGGGGCAAGGCCAATTTTGATGGTATTAGACAGGAACTTTCAAAAGTTGATTGTGGGAGGCCGTTTGCAGGTAAAGGAACATCTGGCAAGTTGGAGGCTTTCAGAAGCGAGATAACAAGAATTCAGGGCCAACATGTTCCTGTTAGCGTGAAGGACAAGGCTGGTAGGAGTAGGGAACACTACAGATATTGAGGCTCTGGTCAATAAAAAGAAGGAAACATGTGTCAGGTATAGGCAGCTGGGGTCAAGTGAATCCCTTGAGGAGTATAGGGGGTGTAGGGGAATACTTAAAAAGGAAATCAGGAGGGCAAACAGGGGACATGAGATAGCTTTGGCAGAGAAGGTAAAGGGGAATCCAAAGAAATTTTACAAACATATTAAGGGCAAAAGAGTAACCAGGGAGAGAATAGGCCTCCTTAAAGATCAATGAGGTCATCTATGATTGGAACCACAGGAGATGGGCGAGGTCCTAAATGAATATTTCTCATCAGTATTTACTGTGGACAAAGAGCTAAGGAACTTGGGGAAATAAATAGTGATGTCTTGAAAAGCGTCCACCTTACAGTAGAGGTGGTGCTGGAGGTTATAAAACAAAGGTAGATAAATCCCCGGGACCTGATCAAGTGTATCAAAGGACATATGGGAAGCTAGGGAAGAAATTGCGGAACTGATTTGTATCAGATATCCACTCCATCTGACGAAGGAGCAGCGCTCCGAAAGCTAATGGCATTTGCTACCAAATAAACCTGTTGGACTTTAACCTGGTGATGTTAAAACTCTTATTGTATCAACAGCCGCCACAGGTGAAATGCCAGAAGACTTGAGGGAGGCAAACGTGCCGTTATTTAAGAAAGGTGGCGAGGAAAAGCCAGGGAACTACAGACCGCTGAGCCTAACATCAGTGGTGGGTAAGTTATTGGAGGGGATTCTGAGAGGCAGGATCTACAAGTATATGGAAAGGCAAGGACTGATTAGGGATAGTCAGCATGGCTTTGTGCATGGAAAGTCATGTCTTACAAATTTGGAGTTACCAAGAAAATAGATGAGGGAAGTGCGGTAAACGTTGTCTACATGGACTTTAGCAAGGTCTTCAACAAGGTACTGCACGGTAGACTGATCAGTAAGGTTAGGTCACATGGGATTCAGGGAGAACTAGCCAATTAGATACAAAATTGGCTTGCCGGTAGGAGACAGAGGGTGATAGTGGAGGGTTGTTTTTCAGACTAGAGGCCTGTGCCGCAGGGATCAGTTCTAGATCCATTGTTATTTGTCATTTATATAAATGATTTGGTTGAGAATATAGGAGGCATGGTTAGTAAGTTTGTGAATGATAACAGGAAGTGAACAGTGAAGAAGGTTATCGAAGACTACAATGGGATCTTGATCAACTGGGGCAGTGGCCAAGGAATGGCAGATGGAGTTTAATTCAGGTAAATGCGAGGTGTTGCATTTTGATGAGACAAACCAGGGCAGGAATTAGACAGGGGAGTGTTGTTGAACAGAGAGACCTAGGGGTGCAGGTACATAGTTCCTTGAAAGTTGTACCATAGGTAGACAGGGTGGTGAAGAAGGTGGCGCACTTGCCCTCATCGGTGAGAGCATTGAGAACAGGAGTTGGGACATTATGTTACAACTGTACAAGACAATAGTAAAGCCATATTTGGACCGTGTACAATTCTGGTCACCCTGCTATAGGAAGGATGTTATTAATCAGGAAAGGGCGCAAGAAAGGTTTACAAGGATGTTACTGGGACTGTGAGGTTTGAGTTAGGAGAGGCTAGGACTTTTCTCCCTGGAACGCAGTAGGAAGAGGGATAACCTTACAGAGGTTTATAAAATCATGAGGGGCATAGATAAGGTGAATAGCCAAGGTCTTTTCCCCAGGGTAGAGGAGTCCAAAACTAGAGGGCCTGGGTTCAAGGTGAGAGGGGAAAGATTTAAAAGGGACCTGAGGGCAACTTTTTCCACACAGAGGGTGGTGCGTATATGGAATGGGGTGGTAGAGGCGGGTACAATTACAACATTTAAAAAACATTTGGACAGGTACATGGATAGGAAAGGTTTAGTGGGATATGGGCCAAACACAGACAAATGGGAATAGCTCAGTTTAGGAAACGAGGTGAGCATGGATGAGTTGGGCCAAAGGGCCTATTTCCGTGCTGTATATCTATGACTTTAAATGTTGGCCCAGGAATGTTCACACAGGAAGTTAAGACTTTAACATGTTAAACTGCTGAAAGAGAAGAAATCCATCCGTCAGAAGCACTTGAGAAATCATGGAGCTTTTTTTTTTGCAGAACTATACATACTTCTAATCTTAAGGAACCAGATGAGGAGTTCTTTATTATATGCTGCAAGTTATGATCCAGACTGTCTGAAAGTGTGGTGGAAGCAGATTCAATTGCAACTTTCAAAAGGGAATTGGATAAGGGGCTAAGGGGAAAAGAGTGGGGCTAACTGGAAAACTCTTTCAAAGAGCCAGCAGGAGCATAAAGAGGCTGAATGTTCTCCGTACACTGTGGGGAGATTGTCAGAAGGGACACTGGGATGTGTGTTTCAGAAATGAATGTGCCTGTAGAGATGGACTGAATATTTTAATCCTCAAAGTAATTTGTTTTTGGTCCCAGCAGTTCAAAGAAGCAAGGGGGTCATAAAGGATCTTGTCTGCGCTGATTACTGGTATGGATCACTGTCAGGCTTGAATTTATTGTCAAATGTCCTGAAGTCATGAAAGGCACTGTATAAATTCCAGTTCTTCCTCTGATTGTGGCCCTTCAGATAGTAAGTTGGCAGAGGGAACCTCACTTGCAGTAAATCCTCCATGTGGCAAACCCACCACACCATTCCCCACTTTGACAAACCACTGCCCTTTGAGGTAAGCCTGTGGCTCTTGCAGCCAGGGATCATCTAGTTAAGTTTATTTATTAGTGTCACATCTCAATCCACAAGAGCAATGATTGGCCTGAGCCATATTCAAGGAGGTTTAATGTCCCAACACGCAATCTTCCCACCACTCTCTCCAGCAAAGACAAGGGAGAGAATACATTATGGCTCAGTTAATCTCACTCTCTCCCTACTCAGAAGGCTGTGGGTTCAACACCCACTGCAGGAACTCAGCGTAACCTGGCACAACACTCCCAGTGCAATACCAAGGGAGCACTGCAGTGTCAGAGGTGTCGTCTTTCAGATGAGACATTAAACTGAGGCCCATCAGGGTGGATGTAAAAATTTCCATTCGAAAAAAAGAGCAAGAGTCTCAACAGCATTTCCAACAGGAACAGAATCAGCTCATACAGCCGCCCTGCCACCCTGCTCCACCAGTCAATATTATGGCTAATCTTCTAGCTCAACTCCACTTGTTCACCCTATCTCAAAAATCATTGATCCCCTCAGTACCCAATATTCTATCAATCTCACACTTGAATATATTCATCAACTCGACGTCCACAAGCCCCTGGGATTCCAAACATTGTAAGAAGTTTAACAACACCAGGTTAAAGTCCAACAGGTTTATTGTTGGACTTTAACCTGGTGTTGTTAAACTTCTTACTGTGTTTACCCCAGTCCAACGCCGGCATCTCCACATCATGAATTCCAAACATTCGCATTCCTGAGTGAAGAAATTCCTCTTCTCTGTCCTAAGTGGCCAACTCTTATCCTGACTCTACAACTTCCAGCTCAAGGTTCTATAGCCACAGGAAAGGACCTCTGAACATCTACCTTATGCTAATTAGACCTTTCAATCACATCACCTCTCGTTTTTTTAAATCCCAGAGGACCCATCTACTCAATCTATCATTGATTCCTGGGGTGAGAGGGCTGTCCAATCTAGTGAAGTTCGTTATACCCCCCCTCATAGATCCCCCTTTAGTTAGAGAGACAACTGTACACAATACTCCAGGTGATCTCACCAAAGCCCTCTACAGTTGTAGCAAGATTTCTTTACTCCTGTACTCCACTCTGTTCATGGTTAACATACCATTTGCCGTCCCAATTGCTTGCTGTGCCTGCAAGGTAACCCCAGGTTCCTCTGAATGCCATGGTTTACAAATTCTCTTGTCATTTTCCTTTTTGCCAACTTCACCACTCTTCCTACCCAAGTGGATCCCAATCCCCACATCAAAGAACAAAGAACAATACAGCGCAGGAACAGGCCCTTCGGCCCTCCAAGCCCGCGCCGCTCCCCGGTCCAGGATTGAATCCTGAATCCAGGATCCCCGCCCAATTTTCCAGCCTATCTACATCCTAATATCCTATCCACTGAGCTGTCCCTCACAGCTACGATGCTTTGTTCATTACAACCTATTAACTCACCCCCACCCCCCCATTCCAGACCATGTGATCTCCAGGGAGAGGCGAAAACCCAGAGTGAAAACCCCAGGGCCAATATGGGGAAATAAAATCTGGGAAATTCCTCTCCGACCCCCTGAGGCGATCGAAACGAGTCCAGGAGATCACACTGGCCCAGATCGGAAAATGCTTCCCAACCCTATTCATTTCCACTTCCACGTACACCATATGAATTCCCTGCCCCATCGTACCCCAGCTGTCCCCTCATCCCTGGTATAAACAGAAAGTGCTGGAAAAACTTAGCAGGTCTGGCAGCATCTGTGGAGAGAAAACGTGAGCTAACATTTCAAGTCCAATATGACTTCTTCTTTAGAACCCAGGAGAGGAGGGAATGTGATGGGTTTAATGATGTTAAAAAGAGAGAAACAAAAAAAACCGAGGGTCAGAGGGTGGTAGAGATTAAACGACAGAGATGTCATGGAGCACAACGCAAAAGGGTAATGTTAGTATTAACGCCACAAAGCATCAGTCCAGAGTCAGGGTCAATAGCAAAATAAAAGTCACCGCTGTTTGAAAGCAAAACAATGAGAAGGTATAGACTAGAGGTTGTGAAAGGTGTTATATAAATGAAAATTCCTCCTATGTGGACGGAGAGGTAGTGACCAGGAGTTGCTGGGTTGTCAAAGCTTTTTGGAGAAAATGGAGGGAGGGGAGGGTGACCCAGCTTTGAGATGGAGTGGGAATTAGAATGTTCCGCAGCAGTTAAATGCTTACCTCAGTTGAGGAGTTCCAGCTGGACGGGGGCACCGTGGATACTTGCTCTGACTCTAGCCCATTAATTTCATCTGAAGTTCTCCCTTTCCTTGCCGTACTGTGCATAGCGCCATCAGCTGCCTCTTCAACCTGAGAGGCAGCTTCTTGGGCCGGGACCGGAGCAGACTTGCTGTCCTGGGACAGCTGGATTTTCTCCTGTTCAATCTGACTCCAGCTGTCCACCTCATCTGCCTGCACACTCTTTGACTGAAGCGAATCCACCTCAAACAGTTTGAGCTGGTTCTGCATGCAGTGATTTGGCGGAACGTTCAGCAGCTTCTGCAGTTCCGGCCCATAGGCCTGTGGCCAGTGCTGCCGGATATTCTCCGCGGGGCCCGATGGATTCCCAAGTCTCTGCAACTCAAACAGGGAGGGTTTTGTCTTCCGTTCCTTGAAAGAGTATTGTGCCTGCTTTGCCGAGGGTGTTTGAAATTCAGTGACCAGCTGATGTGATGGGGGATTCTGTTTGTGACCCTCTGCAACGGGCCTCTGAAGGCCTTTGCGGACCTGAGCCTCAGTGGGTTGCTGAAACTGAGCTGCGGTTGAAACTATCTGATGCATTGATGACTCTGACTCCTGGTTCATCTGAACCCGCCGGAGACCAAGAGACTGAGGTGGCTGCTGGTGAGGGAAGAACTGCTGGAATATGTGTTGTTGGCACATGTTTTGTGCCTGGTGACTGTAAAGAGGAAGGAGTGGTGGCTGGTGAGGTTGATGGAACACATTTAACACCGCTTTTGGGGGCAGCTCTTGCTTCTTACTCTGGCCGTACGAATACTGGAAGAACTGATGTTGAGGCAAAGCTTCATGACTTTGCTGCTGTTGGTGTTGATGTAGCAGTTGGGTCTGTTGGTGTTGGAGCGGATGCTGCAGTTGGTGTTGGAGCTGATGTTGCTGGTATTGCTGCTGCAGTTGATTCTGCTGGTGTTGCTGTTGGAGTTGGTGCTGGAGCTGGTTCTGCTGTTGGGTTTGTCGTTGGTTCTGGGGTTGGGCTTGATGCTGCTGTTGACGTTGGGGCTGGTTCTGGAGTTGGGCTTGATTCTGGGGTTGTGTTTGGTTCTGCTGTTGATGCTGTGGTTGGTTCTGTTGTTGGTGATGGGGTTGTTGCAGTTGGTTCTGCTTTTGCTGCTGTTTATGTTCCTGCAGCTGGCCCTGCTGTTGAAGGTGTTGATGCTGCGATTGATTCGGTTGTTGTTGGTGTTGGTGCTGTGGTTGATTCTGGGGTTGGTTCTGCTTTTGCTGTTGTTTATGCTGCAGCTGGTTCTGCTGTTGGAGGTGTTGGTGCTGTGGTGGTTTCTGCTGTTGGTGCTGCATTTGTGTCTGCTGGAGTTGCTGTTTCGGCAGCTGCGTTGTAACCCCTTGCTTTGTGAGCGTGTGCGTGAAGGCACCTGAGGCATTGGAATCGATGATGCTCATTGTCCCAATGCTGGCACAGAATGGGGCGACGTTTTGAGTCCAAGAGCAGGGTGGCTTCCAGTTGAGGCTTCTCTTGGGCAGATGGTCGATCAGAATGGAGGCAGCCCAGTTTGGGGGCATGGTGTTCTCCGTGGCTGCACCACTCTCTTGATTCATTCCCAAATCAGAGTTGACAGACTGGCACTGCCCGACCCTTGCAGGGGTCTCGGATACCATGGAGGGTTGTGGGTTGACCAGGCCGCTCGAGACCTCCGCTTCACTGCGTATCATTCCGTTCTTCCTTTGGAGAGGGGGGCTTGGTTGAATAACGCCGGCGTTCTCACCAAAGAAGGAGATTTGTTTGCCTTTCCGTTTGGCTGAGCTTTTGCTCGGGGCCTGGACGTTCATGCTCCCAGCAGCATCTAGGTGGGTAACTGCTGTTTCGTCTCTTAGTTTGGTTTTGCTGTCCCCCACCACTGGCCCCCACCCCCGCACCAACCCCACCTGCCTCTCACTTTGAAATGTTATCTCCAGTGAGAATCTCAGAGTCTCTGATTTAAAAAGGTGGTGTCAGAAAGCTGGACATTAACCATGGACACTTGCTCTCCACCAATATATCCAATGACCAAGGCAAAACGTCTGATGGCCAAGCAAGTAATTTTCACAGTTACTTTTCACACACAGAAGCCCAGAGCGATTTTGCCAACCTGGAAGAACAATGAAGGTTAAATATTAGAAAGAACAGTTATCATCATCAGTTTGACCCTGCTCTTTATAAAGAAAAAGGGGTAACTTTACCACAACAAATATTGATGGAGACTGCCAAAGCACATGTTCCACTAACTGTGCAAAGCTATTAGTGATTGTGTCATAAACATACAAGAACCATGCTCTTGCAAAACATTTTCCAAGTCACAAGCCCCGTGACTTGCTTGTTATATTTTCCACACATTCAGATCACCTCTGCTGTTGCCACTGCACCCGATTGCTGCCTGGGGTGTTATGAAAGGTTCACTAGTAAAAGAACAGAAATGGTCCTGTAGTTTTTTTTAAAAAGTCTCCCCTCTTGGCATTTTCACTTTCAGCCAGCCTGTGCAGTCAGTCCGTCTCGGGAGCTCTGAGCCTCGTTGAAAAAAAAAGAGTTCCGCACATCGAGAGGCAAAACAACAACTGCTGCCAGACCCTCCCCAACAAGCTCTTTCAGCCAGCAGATGGAAAAAGATTTGTGAGAAGCTAGTGTTGCTTATGTGATTGCTGTGGCCTGTCCCTGCATGTACTATGGAATGTTTCACCATGCCACAGGACTGGTGTAATATCTTAAAAAAGTAGTTCGAAACATTCAAACTAACATGCACACACTCCCAAAGTTAAAGAGTTTGCAGTGTACTTTGTAAAATAAAACTGCAGCGCCAGGAAGTCAGTGTAGCTGCAGCCATGATTTGGAAACCTAGACACGAGTCCCACTCTGACCTGTCATTTGCACTCAGCTTTTCCTCATCCGAAAAGGCACAATTCCATTCCATGGGAACGAAGGGGAGGGAAGTACTCATGGAGAACAGGGATTCATTTCTTCTGGCCATTGACCTCCCCTTGATTAGTCAACCAGCCAACACTTAGCAGTTAATTAATGATATCTGCAATTTAACTCTCAGCTAATAGCACATGTGATGGAAAATAACTTACTTGTGCGTGCGTGCAGCATAGAGCTTACCCTCAGTTCACGGTATGTGTAGTTTAACTCTTGGTTTACAATACAAATGTGGAGATCTGCTTCACTGCTGAAAAGTACTGGAGTATTCACTTGAAAACGCCACCCAGAAATCAGTGTAAAAATTATACTCTCTCACTTCAGCATGTCAATATCAATTACATAAGAACATACAAATTAAGAGCAGGAGCTTGTGTGGAGTTTGCACGCTCTCCCCATGTGTATGGGTTTCCTCCAGGTGCTCCGGTTTCCTCCCACAGTCCGAAAGATGTGGTTAGGTGGATTGGCCATGCTAAATTCCCCTTAGTGTCAGGGGGATTGTTGTCGGTGCAGGCTCGATGAGCCCAAATGGCCTCCTTCTGCACTGTAGGGATTCTATGATTAAAACTCGGCTCCTCGAGCCTGCTCTGGCATTCAATAAGATCATGGCTGATTAGAATTACGTTAAGGTTTGTTAATGTCAATTATATTATTACAGTTAAGGGAAACAGCTGATGGATATTAATTGTCTGAGTATATATAGAGGATAGTTGGGACACTGGGTGGAATGCGAGGAGAGCAGAGAGACCGAACGAGTCAATAAACTCAAGTGCCTTGGTTTGGGCTTCAATCAGCTTGAATCCTATAAACAAAAAGGAGACTGTAATGTTCATTATTACAACAAACAATAACCATACGAGTTCTTGGCTCATAGGCCTGTGATTAACATACTGCCACTCAGAGCAAACATTACTACAAACACAGGTTTGACTTATTTTTCACTTGCTGTTTTGGGAGCTTGCTCTGCGCAAAACCTCTGCCCCATTTTTGACAATATAACGATGACAACCTGCAAAAGGCAACTTCACTGACTGCAAAACACTTTAGGATGTTCGAAGGTCATGAAAGGCAACACAGAAATTAGTCTTTTTTCTGAAGTGTAGGTTCAGGAACAAGTGGTGGCTGTGCTCACAAGCAGCACCTTTTAAAGAAAGACTTGTGTTTAGTGCTTTTCACAATCTCCGAATGTCTAAAAGTGCTCTTCAGCCAATGAGCACTTATGAAGTGTTGTCACTATTGTAATGTGGGAAACACAGCCACTTTGCACAAAGCAAACTCCCATAAATAGCACTAGGGGCTTTTCTCCAGGTAGAACCTCGATTTAATGTCCACTCCAAAAGACAGGGCCTCCAACAGCCCAACATTCCTTCAGTACTTCACTGGAGTATCAGCTGGATTTTATGATGTGAAAGGTGCTATTTAAATGCGTGTCTTTCTTTTCAACAAACTCAGTAGTGACTGGAGATTGTACCATCACCTTTCTTTTTTTGGGGGCTCTAATTGTGAACATCAAGCTTTGGTTGTGTTTTGCAATGAATTAGGTAAAATTGATAAAGCATTGAGCTTGATCACGCTGGAAGAAACTGTCCTCAGGTGGGAACTTGACTTCCTCGTGAACCATGACCTAGGGTCCCGGCAACTACACCCCACATCGGTCTGGTGTTCCACTCCACAGATACTATGCAATTTCTCACCAATTTGCATTTTGCATTCTCTAGAAAGCCAAAAACACCAACACTTGTTAATCAAAAGTATTTAGCAATCACTGGGGAGGAGAAAAAGCTCAATACTCTATCAATTTTACTTAATTCATTGCAAAATGCACCCAAAGCTTGATGTTCACAGTCCTACATCCCCGACCCTCAGAAATCCCGACGGCACAATTAGCGCCCCAAAAAACAGAAGGATGATGGTACAATCTTCAGTCATTACTGAATTTGTTGAAAAGAAAGACACTCATTTAAATAGCAACTTTCACATCCTTAAGACATCACAAAATGCTTTACAACCAATGAATATATTCTGAAATGTTGACAGTGTTGTTATGTAGGAAACATGGCAGCTCATTTACACACAGCAAGTTCCCCACTAACAGCAAGGAAATCAACGGCTTGACCATCTGTTTCATGTACGGTTTAAACGATCAACATTGGTCAGGAGAGGTCCTGCTCTTTAATCATTGCCATGAAATATTTTAGATTCAGCTGAAAGGACAGGTTTAACATCTCACCCAAAACGCAGCATCTCTGGCAGTGTAGCACTCTCTCAGCTCTGCACTGGAGTGTCGGCCTGGATTATGGCCTCTCTCTGAATTGGGATTTGAACCTAGACCTTCTCATTCAAAGGTTAGAGCGCCCGAGATTTTTATTTGCTTGTGTTGCTGCCTTAAGTCGATTCAAATACACTGACCCGGGTGGCGGGAAGGTGGAGAGAGACAAAGAATCAGCCAGGATTCCTGTTCCAGAGAAACATCCAGGAACTCCTATTGGACAGCAGGTGAAAACAGGATCCAACTAAGCTGCGACTCCCACCTGGCCAAATAGCCTGCACTCAGTGTCTAAGCTCACAGACAGAGGACAGCTGCTTAGTTGAGGTACCAGAGAGGAGATAGCGCACCTGGAACCTTCAACAGAGACAGGGAGAAAAGTTGCAGTGAGGGCGGGGTGAGGCAGGCAAACATCAAAAATACACAACTTGCACCTTTGTGGCACCTTTACCTTCCTAAACTTCTCAAGGAACTGCACATGAGAATTCTCAAGCAGCATTTTACACTGAACCACAGAGTTCAAAAAAGGCAGCTCACCACCACCTTCTCAAGGGCAACTAGGGATGGGCAATAAATGCTGGCCAGCCAGCGACACCCATGTATGAATTTTTAAAAAAGCAATATTTGGATATTTAACCAAATGTTTAGTCAAAAAAGTAATTTTCCATGAACGTCTTAAAAGGAGGAAGGGTGGGTGAAGAGGTTTAGAGAGGGAATTCCAAAGCTTGAGGCTGAGGTGCTTGAAAGCACAACCACCAACGATGAAGCAAAGGAAATAGGGGATGTACAGGAGGAAAGAGTTGGAAGAAGAGTTCTCAAAATTGGAGTAGATGACAGAGAGAGAGAGAAGGGCGAAGCCACGGAAGGATTCAAATACAAATGGGCACCTTCCTACACCTTAGCCAGAATTGCCACATTTTTATTTTCAAATCTTTTTTAATGAGGTCACCAGTAGGTGACTCCCCAGTACTGCAAAACAGCCAGAGTCAAAAATCCATGGGATGAATTGTGAATGAGTCAGCTTGTCTGACTGAGTGGGAGGAAGGGAGAATACCAACAGTCTTGTAGTGCACAACACCCAACTTTTGCTGTCCCAATAAATGGTTTCCATATCAGAAAAAAGAGATAGAGGCACTGGCGTACGTGCAAAATGATTTGGGAATATGCAGCCAGAACAGAGAAGCTATACTGGTCAGGAAAGAATGAACAGGCTGGAATCCTGTCCTCTGAAAGATAACTTGATAGAGTTCTTAAAAATGAAGGGACTTTATGGAGTAGAAAAGATGTTGTTTCCACCTGTGGGGAAATGAAAATTAGAGGCCATAAACAACTCAATCAGGAATGTGAGAAAACTTATCCAGAGAGTGCTTAGAATATAGCACTCATTACTACAGAGAGTAGTGGAGGTGAATTATATTGATGCCTTTAATAGAAAGCTGAATAAAACAAGGGAAAAAGGGAATAGGAGGATATGCTGATACGGTGAGATGAAGTAGAGTTGGAGGAGGTTTGTGCGGAGGAGGAAAAAAAAAAATCACCAGCATTGGATAGTTGGGCCAAATGGCCTGTTTCTGCCGTTATGTTCTATATAAAATGTCCCAAGGCTGTTCACAGAAGGGTAATGCTGCAAAATTTGACATCAGGCCACATTAGCGTTGGGTCCAATAGATAGGTTTTCCATCAGTGCCTGAAAGGATGAAGAGGTAGAGAGGGCCAAGAGACTATACCAATAATTAGGGCCTCAAAAGCTACACAACAACCACCAGTGATGGAGCTGTGTGGGATGGACAAGAGGCCAGAGCTGGAGAAACGCAAGATTTTTGTGACAAGTTTGAATAACAATACTCGGGAAAGCAAGCGCCCTAGTTGCTGTATTGTAAGCAGTCCAACTTAGCATTACAACCCAAAATATCTGACACATCATCATTGGCTAATTGGTAACCTTCACGCCGTTTGACATTCACATTCATCAATGACTGTACTTATCAGATTGTTGGGGTCAGCAGGTCAAAGGGTTAAAGGTCACACTGTTGTATAACAAAGATGAAACCAATTTGCGTCCTTTCCAGCAGTTTACAGGGAGCAGGAGGGACGGAAGGGCGAATGAATGCAGCACAATGTGAATGTTAGTGAGGGACTGCCAAATCCAAAAACAAACCTGAACCCGTTCCAGAAATCTCAACCATTTCCCGGCACTCCTCCCACTATACAGTATTTCTGATTCAAACACCAGAAAGCTGTCCTGGGAATCCTACACAATTAACTTTTGCCTCAATGTCATTTTAAATGCCGTTTGCAGTCAGACCCGGCAAGTTAGGACAGAGAATTTTCTTTTCCCCAGTTTAATTACTTCTGTAGAATTCCAATGTTTCAGTTTATGTTTAATGTTCATGTTTGGGCTGCTTCACTCAGTGTACTGGGAAAGAGGAGGGAGCAGGGGAGAGAGAGAGAGAGAGAGAAAACAAAGACTTGCCGGATGTGGCCTTTCGGTTGCCTCTGACTTTCTCCACGTACTCCCCTTGCCCACCATTCAGGAAGCTCCAACATCGCAGGTAGCAGCACCCCTCTGGTGCCCATTCTTCATATGCGAGCCCGGATAGTGAATGCCACCGAGCTATTTGACCACAAGGGGCATCACAACCACACACAATCTTGACTGTGTACGGGAAACGCGAAGGTTTTACTGAAATCTTCTCCAGGCTTGTGGAAATGCAACCGCGGCCTCTCCATTCTCATTCACCCGATTAGAGACACGTCCCCCAGTGGAGTATCCTGACCCCCGATACATAATACTCATCTCCCGATTGTGGAATAAAGAAACAAAGTTCTGGATATACACGGCAAGCCACGTGGTGGAATCTTTGTCTCCCCATTGGGTGGATACAAGAGTTCCATGCCATTATTCTAAAAGAAACAGTAAGAGGAGAGCTCTCCCAGTGTGCTGACCAACATTTATCTCTCAACTAACATGACTAAGATGAGCTGGTCATTATCACATTGCTGTCAGTGGGGATTTGCTGTGCACAAAATGCTACCAAGTTTCCCACATTAAACAGTAACAACACTTACCTCAGTGGCTGTGAAGTGCAGAGGCACGAAAAGGTGCAAATATATACTTCACAAGGGCAACTATGATGGGCAATAAATGCTGACCTAGCCAGCGACACCCACAGCCCTTGAACAAATAAAAAGTATATAGCTAAATTATTTCTGCTTACGTGAATGAAGTTAACTTTCTGGGGATAACACCTCTGGCAGAGTTCTGCTGTAGGTTTACCCCAGGGACATGAACCCCTCATTTTAGTTAACAAACTTGCTGTGTGTTTCAGGCCGCTTTGGAACTTGCTGCAACATTCCTGCACTTTTGTTTTTTTTAAAAATACATTGTTAGTTTTTTTTTAAAAATCTTGTGTGCACAATTTTAAAAGTCACCAATTTAAGGGTCAACCCATCTCACCTGTGTTTTCTTTAATGATATTTGAAAAGCCTTTCAACCCTTCTCGTTGATCTGCAGTGCAAGGTGCCCTTTCTTGGGGGGGCACGGTAGCACAGTGGTTAGCACTGCTGCTTCACAGCTCCAGGGACCTCCAGGGTTCGATTCCCCGGCTTGGGTCACTGTCTGTGTGGAGTTTGCACATTCTCCTCGTGTCTGCGTGGGTTTCCTCCGGGTGCTCCGGTTTCCTCCCACAGTCCAAAGATGTGCGGGTTAGGTTGATTGGCCATGCTAAAATTGCCCCTTAGTGTCCTGAGATGTGTAGGTTAGAGGGATTAGCGGGTAAATGTGTAGGGATATGGGGGTAGGGCCTGGGTGGAATTGTGGAAGGTGCAGACTCGATGGGCCGAATGGCCTGTTTCTGCACTGTAGGGTTTCTATGATTTCTATGATTCTATGTTCTTGTCAAATCTATTTTAAATGCACTGGTGTTTGGAATGGTTGACAATCAGCAACAAGCCAATGAATCTCTCAGAAGCGTGCAGTCAAATCCATTCTACAACTCTCTGCTGCCACACACAAACCTCTAGCAGGAGTTAAAGTGGGATTGATTTGAGTCGAGGCACATCTCCTAACCTCACCAATATTGTCCACTGTAGTGACCCTGGCCGAGCTAACTTGGCATAGGCAGGGATTGAAGCAGGGGCTTTCCAGACCTACAAAGTTGAACTCCTTGATAAAATTAACTCAGAGCTCCTGAGGAGAGATTTTGCAAAATCTCCAACAAACTTGGCAGTTTGATGAATTCATGAATATCAGGTTGCTCTCCTTCGACATTCTCCCTGACATCCTGGCCAACAGTCAAAACCCTCAACAAACGTCACTGAAACATAATCACAGAACCATTTATCCAGCGCCATCCCCTGGCTTTCTCCCTGTAGCCCTGCACAGATAATAATCCAATTCTGTCTTGAATCATGGGGAATAGGACAAATCAGACACTCTTCAGAGCCCCTTCCTACCTCAATAATGTCCTCAAGCCCAACAAGTCTTTGAGATCTCTACAGGCCTCAAATTGAAGCCATTTCCCAAATTTATTCACTCCGCAGTTAGTGGCAGTTAAGGTTGCCAACTGGAATTAAATGTATTCCTGGAGGTTTCATTATACAAGGGCAGCACAGAGGTTAGCACTACTGCCCTTCAGCATCAGGGACCCGGGTTCAATTTTGGCCTCTGGTCACTGTCTGTGTGGAGTTTGGATGTTCTCCCCGTGTCTGCGTGGGTTTCCTCTGGGTGCTCCGGTTTCCTCCCACATTCCAAATATGTGCAGGTTAGGTGGATTGGCCATGCTAAATTGCCCCTTAGTGTCCCAAGATGTGTATATTAGGATTAACAGGATAAATATGTGGAATTATGGGAAAGTGCCTCAGTGGGATCCTCTGTTGAAGAGTTGGTGCAGACTCGGTGGGCCAAATGGCCTTCTTCTGCACTGTGGGGACTTGCCCCCACTCTCCAACCATTAGCTGGCCAACACACACACACACACACAACTCCCCCGCCAAATATTTTTGATGTGCTTCTGATTTTTCTCCAGCACTGCACACAGCAGGGTCCCGAGATTGATCTTCAATTCTTGGAAACGCCAGAGGGTTGACAACCACATGCCTTTATCTAGCTGCCTCGCTCCCAAGCTCTGGAATTCCCTCCCTAAATCTTTCTATCTCTCTCCCCCTTTAAGACGTTCCTTAAAACCTACCACTTTGACCAAGCTTTTCACTATCTGAACTTCAGCTCGGAGTCATTTTTCTGTCCTGTCACATTCCTGTAACATGCCTTGGGATGTTTTACTACATTGACAGTACAATAGATGGGCAGATGGTGGCACAGTGGTAATGTCACTGGACTAGTAACCCAGAGGCCCAGGCTAATGCTCAGGTGGACATGGGTTCAATTCCCACCACAACAGCTGATGGAATTTAAACTCAATTAATGAATCTGGAATTGAAAGCTACTCTTAGTGATGGTGAACATGACAACAATCATAATTTGTTTTAAAAACCCATATAGTTCCCTTTAGGGAGGAAAATCTGCTGTCCTTACCTGGTCTGGCCTACACCTGACTCCAGATGCACAGCAATGTCATAGAGATATACAGTACAAAAACAGGCCCTTCAGACCAACTCATCCATGCCAACTAGGTTTCCAAAACTGAACTAGTCCCATGTACCTGCCTTTGACCCATATACCTCTCAACCTTTCCCATCCGTATGTCTTTTGGGCGGCACGGTAGCACAGTGGTTAGCACTGCTGCTTCACAGCTCCAGGGTCCCGGGTTCGATTCCCGGCTCGGGTCACTGTCTGTGTGGAGTTTGCACATTCTCCTCGTGTCTGCGTGGGTTTCCTCCGGGTGCTCCGGTTTCCTCCCACAGTCCAAAGATGTGCGGGTTAGGTTGATTGGCTAGGTTAAAAAAATTGCCCCTTAGAGTCCTGGGATGCGTAGGTTAGAGGGATTAGCGGGTAAAATATGTGGGGGTAGGGCCTGCGTGGGATTGTGGTCGGTGCAGACTCGATGGGCCGAATGGCCTCCTTCTGCACTGTAGGGTTTCTATGATTTCTATGAAATGCTGTAATTGTACCTGCCTCTACCACCTCCTCTGGCAGCTCATTCCATATACGCAGCACCATCCTGTGTGTGAAAACGTTGCCCCTCAGGCCCCTTTTAAATCTTTCCCCTCTCAGCTTAAACCTATGCCCTCTAGTTTTGGACTCCCCTACCCTGGTGGAAAGATCTTGGCTATTCTCCTTATCTACGCCCCTCATGATTTTCTAAACCTCTATAAAGGCGGTTGACTCGTAAACTGCCCTGTGAAGTGTTGAGTTCAAGGGCAATGAATGCTGGCCTTGCCACGGACACCCACAGCCTAAGAAAGAATAAAGAAAAAGACAAATGCCAATATATATTCCTTAGCCAGCATTTCTAAAAACTGCTCATTATCTATTGCTATGCTCAGTCAGCTTCTGTGTTTCCTATGTTACAACAGCGGCTACAATTGAAAAGTACGTCATTGGCTGTAAAATGCAATTGGTTGTGAATTGTGCTATAGAAATCCAAGTCAGTCTTCCTTTAATCGTATCTAACCACCGAGCCACCTATTCAACAAGCTTCACCCGGGAGTAAGTTGCAAAATAATGCACAGAGCAATGAATTCAGTCTCAACGCCCACAACAACTTGCACAGTGTGTACTCATTGCATTCCTAGACTCAAGAGAACTGTTCCTGCTGCCAAGGCAACAAACTATGGAAATAAGCCATCACAAAGTCGCTATGGTACCGGCTGGAACCACCTCAGATGCTTCTCCTGTTGCAAGAATGCTATTTCCCTCTGCCTGATACAGGGCATAAGGAGAAATTGGCATGTGCAGCCACAGACAATAATAAAAGCCATTCAAACAGACAGGCAGGATTACAGTCATTTCTCCTTTTAACCTCACCAGTCCCATCTTAACCCCTCAAATTAGCAGAGCAGGAAGAGGAGACTCGAATGAGCTGTAGGTTCAAGTGGAATTAACAGGCGACAATAGAATTGAAACCCAGGAATTCTTCAAAGTGTTTGAAGTCTCACTTTATACCCCCCCCCCCCCCCCACTTTCCTCGTTCGACATTACAGCAGTATCTACATTTCTAAAGAACTTCATTGGCTGCAAAGCAACAGCAATCGATATTTTTATAGTGCCTTTAACATAATAAAACAGCCCAAGGCATTTCACAGGAGCATTGTTAAAAATATAGCTCATGTCACAAGGTCAGATGACCAAAAGCTGGGTCAGAGGTAGGTTTTGTGTTCCACGGAGCAAAGCGAGGCAAAGATGCAGAGAAGCGCGAGGAGGGAATTCCAGAATCTAGGACTGAGGCACAGAGAAAGTTTCAGAGTTTGGTGCTAAGGCACAGAGAGGTCATAGGATGGATTTTTATGGCCTCGCTCATCCCGAACTCATAAAATCCTGCCCTCATTCATTCCGAAACCGTAAAATCCCACCCGAGGTCAACGGACCTTCCCATTGTCTGCCCCTCACCCACTCCGATTCCCGTGGCAGGCAGGGTGGCAAGATTCCAGCCATAGAGTCAGTCATACAGTGCAGAAAAGGCCCTTAGGCCAATTGAGTCTGCACTGATAATAACTACCACTAAATCCCATTTTCCTGTACTTGTCCCATATCCTTGAACGTTCATCCAAATACTTTTTTAAAAGGTTGTAAATTTTCCAGCCTCCACAGCCTAGCCTGGCAACGCATTTCCGATTCCCACCACCCGCTGAGTTTTTTTCTCAAATCCCCTCTGAATCTCCTGCCCCTCACCCTAAACTACGCCCCCTCATGATTGACCTTCTCAACCAAGGGGAACAGCAGCTTTCTTTTCACCCTATCCATACCCCTCATGATCTTATACACCGCGACACGTCCCCCTTAGCCTTCTCTGCTCTAGGGGCAGAATTCCAGAGTTTGGGGCCAAGGCCAATGGTGGAGCAATTAAAATCAGGCAGCTCAAGATGCCAGAATTAGATGAGCACTGATATTTTGGAGGGTTGTGAGACTGAGAGATTATAAGAGCCAGGGAGAGCAGGATAAAGTCATGGAGGGGTTTGAAAATAAGTACAAGAATTTTAAAATCAAGGTGTTATTTGACCGAGTGCCGAGGTCAGTGAGCACTGGGGGGGAAATGTAAACTCAGTGCGAGTTATGACATGGGAAATTTAGAATGTTCCAAGGTCACGAAAAGCACTATACAAGTGCAAATTGTTTCTTCATTAGCCCATGCAGTTGAGGTAGAAATTCAACTTGGGTGGTGGCTGCCCATTCTAGGAAGTTCCTGACAATCAGTTTGATTGCAGTCAATGGATTTAAAGGCAAGGTTCGTGGCATAATAGGCACCTGGTCCCATATCGCCTGCCCACCCAATAGCTCTTAACGCAGTAAGTACTCAGTTTGTCCCAACAATCTCCAAGCTTCTTAAACCAATTTGTTTCTCATCCCTACCTCTTGATCTACATGACCTCTTCTCTTACTCATGGTGGTGCTCCACACTGTGGCTCATTGCCAAAGCTTTTTCCTGGTGTATTTACAACCTTAGTACCATAGAAAAGTTACAGCACATCAGGAGGCCATTTGGCCTATCTTGTCCATGCCAGCCCAAGGACACCCAGGTACCTTTTCTAATCCCATCTTCCCTGCACCCAGCCCATAGCCCTATAGCTACAGCACTTAAGGTACTTTTAAAAAAGAGTTTAGGGTCTCTGCCTCCTTGCACTGAGAGAAAACGTTTCTCCTCATGTCTGTCCTAAACGGACAATTCCTTATTTTTAAACAGTGACCCCAAGTACTAGATTCCTCCTCAGATAGGAGCATCCTCTTCACATCGACCTCGTCAAGACCGCTCAGGATCTTGTACATTTCAATCAAGTCACTTCCTATTCTTCCAAACTCCAGTTAAGTTCTGGGCGGCATAGTGGCATGGCGGGTTCGATTCCCGGCTTGGGTCACTGTCCATGCGGAGTCTGCACATTCTCCTCATGTCTGGATTTCCTCTGGGTGCTCCGCTTTCCTCCCAGTCAGAAAGCAGTGCTGGTTAGGTGCATCGGCCATGCTAAATTCTCCCTCAGTGTACCCGAACAGGCGCCGGAGTGTGGCGACCAGGGGATTTTCACAGTAACTTCATTGCAGTGTTAATGTAAGCCTACTTGTGACACTAATAAATGAACTAACTAACAAAACTGCCTGAAAGGGTGATGGATTCAGATTCCATCAGAACTCTCAAAAGATATTTGGTCATGGATTTGAATCTGCAGAGTCAGGGGAAGGAGTTTAGGTGTGGGACTGAATTGGTCCCCTCTTTGAAAGAGCTGGCAAAGGCTTGACAAGCCAAATGTCCTCTGCCTGTGCTATGCCTAGTTCGGTGCACATACTCTCACATGAGCCAGTCCTTGAGGCAGAGGGGGGAAAATGTTTTTTTTAAAAAAAAGAGTAAAATAGAAAGACAAGACTAACTACTTTACCTCACTCCGGAGTCAGGTTGGGCCTCAACACTGGGTTCACACAAATACCATTCAGCATCAGTACAAATATCTTTTGAGAGTTCCGATAGAATCTGAATCCATCACCCTTTCAGGCAGTATAGTTAGTTCTCAGTTTATTTATTAGCGTCACAAGTAGGCTTACATTAACACTGCAATGAAGTTGCTGTGAAAATCCTCTAGTTGCCACACTCCGGTGCCTGTTCGGGTACACCGAGGGAGAATTTAGCATGGCCGACACACCTAACCAGCATGTCCTTCGGACTGTGGGAGTAAAGCGGAGACCCAGAGGATAGCAGAGAAGGTTCAAAGAGCCGAGTGGCCTAATCCTGCTCCTAATTTGGATGTTTGTTTGCATGTTTGTAACAAGACTGTGTGTGTAAGGATTTCTCATTAACTAAAATGATTTTAAATCTGTGGCCTCTGGTTATTGATCCATTTGCCAAAGCAAACAGTTTCATCCTATTTGCTCTATCAAACCCCCTCATAATTTTGAATACCTCTGTTAAATCTCCTCTTAACTTTCTCTATTCTAAAGGGAACAATCCCAACTTCTACAATCTCGCCACATAACCAGAGTTCTTCTTGTGGTAAACCTCTGCAATATCCTCTCCTAGGCCTCGACCTTAAAATTGTACTTTGCAATTTGGATTACAGTGCCTCTCCATATTGTTTCACAGAGTGCATCACTTCACACTTACCAACTTTAAATTGCATCTGCCACTTCACCAGTCTATGGTCTCTTGAAGTCTCTTCTTACTCACTCTTGTGCTTCTATTTCCCAAATAAATCTGTTATGTGATAATTCAAGAGGATGGGGCTGGGGGAGGGATGTGAGGCTACAGAGGGATTTGAAAACAAGGGTGCAGCTTTTAAAATGGAGGTGTTGTCAAACTGGAGGTCAGTGAACACAGGGCTAATGGGTAAATAAGGCAGAGTTCTGGAGAAGTTCAACTTTATAGAGAATCCACAGTGGGAGATGGAACAGGAGAGTATTGGAATAATCAAGTCTGGTAAGCATGGACGAGGGTAGGGAAAGGCAGGTCTCAACCAGAGTATCGTCCCCATTTTAGGAAGGGTGTTAAGACTTTGGAGAGGGAACAGAGATTTACTAGAGTGGCGCCAGAAATGAGACTTCAGTTATGCAGAGACTGCAGACTGTTCTCCTTGGAACAGAGAAGGATAAAAGGAGGTTTTATAAATCTCTTCAAAATCTTGCAGAGTTTTGATAGAATAAATAAGGAAATTTTGTTTCTGCTGACAGAGGGCACAGTTTTTCTTTTTAAAATGGCAAAAGAATCAGAGGAAAGACAAGGAAAATGTAAATGTGATTTATAATGCAGTGTCTGAAAGGAAGCAGTTCTGATCATGGCTTTCAAAAGGGAATTGGATAAATACTGGTCAAAGGAAAATTTGTAGGGCTATGGGGAAAGAGCAGAAGAGCGCGACTATTTGGATTGTTCTTTATGCTTCCTTTTTCTTTATACTTTCATAGGATGTAGGCACCACTGGCAAAGCAGTTACCAGCCCTAATTGCTCTTGAACTGAATGGCTTCCTAGGCCATTTCAGAGGGCAATTAAGAGTCAACCACATTGCTGTGGCTCTGGAGTCACTTGTAGGCCAGACTGGTAAGGATGGTAAATTTCCTTCCCTACAAGGCATTAATGAAGCAGATGGGGTTTTGCTACAATTGATGATAGTTCTTGTGATCACCAATATTAAAGGTTAGTTTTATATTCCAGATTTATGAATTGAATTTAAATCGGAGGGATTTGAACCCATGTTTTTAGGACCATTAGCCTGGGCCTCTGGATTACTAATCTAGAGACATTACTACTGTGCCGCCATCTCCTGTCAATGTGTGATTCTATTTATACAATACAGACACAGTCACGTATATGCAAATATACAAGTGTGCACATAAATATATGGGATACACAAGTACAAAGACACACACTAATGCTGGAACTCTACCACCTCACCCGCCACAGAATTGGAGCGGGAGGGGGTCCAACACCGGAAATCTCCATTGACCTCGGGTAGGAATGTCCGGTCTCGCTCGCTCGAGGCTGTAAAATCCCGTCCTATGTCTCTGTTCCTTTACACGGCAACAACAACTTGCAATTATATAGTGCCTTTAAAATGTCACAAGATGCTTGACGGGGGTGTAATCAGTCAAAATTACATATTTCTTCTGCGTAATAAATGCACGTTTGCTGCTACATAAATTATGGGGGTGGTGGTATTTGAAATCACAATCCCCTCAATGAATAGTGCCTGTGTTAAATTACTATTTATTTCAATGCATGTGATTTACAAAATGTTCTGTCCATTTCCTTATGTACATGCAGCACAACAGGGATTTCCCATCATCTTACTGGCCAAAGGAGACCATTCAGCCAATGGTGCATGTTCTTTGGAAGAGTTGATTAATCCCACACCCTGCCTGTTCTCCATAGTCCTGAAAATTTGACCTTTTCAAGTATTTATCCACTTCCCTTTTTAAAGTTACAATTGAATCCACTTGTACCACCCTTTCAGGTAGCACATTCCAGATCACAACTCACTGTTTAATTTAATTTTTTTCCCTGGCTTTTCTACCAATGCTTTATCTCTGTGTCCTCTGGTTATACCTCTCCTGATAGTGGAAGTGTAATCAAACACTTTTCACTGTTGTCATGTGAAATGTAGTAGCCAATTTGTATATAGTAATCTCTCACAAACAGCAATTTGATAATAACCAGATAATCTGTTTTAGTGTTGTTGGTTGAGGGGTAAATATTGGCCAGGACTTTCCTGCTCTTCAAATAGTGCCATTACAGATCTTTTACATTCATTTGAAGGTAGGTGGGGCCTTGGTTTAATGTTTCATCCAAAAGACGTAATGGTGATGAAATGGTTAGTACTGCTGCCTCATAGCCCCAGGTTCAATTCCGGCCTTGGGTGACTGTCTGTTTAGAGTTTGCATGTTCTCCCAGTGTCTGCATGGGTTCCCTCAGTGCTCCAGTTTTCTCCCATGGTCCAGAGATGTGCAGGTTAGGTGAATTAGCCATGCAAATTGCCCCTTAGTGTCCAAAGATGTGTAGGTTAGACCTGGTAAATGCATGGGGTTATGGGGATCAAGAGGAGGGCATGGGTAAGATGCTCTTTCGGAAAGTTGGTGCAGACTCGATGGGCGGATGGCCTCTTTCTGCACTGTAGGGATTCTATGGTTCTAAGACTGACTGTGCGGTGCTCCTTCAGTACTGACTAATGTGTCAGCCTGGATACGTACCTCACATTTCTGAATTGGAACTTGAACCCACATCGCCTCTGACCCAGAGACAAGAGTGTTACAGAGTGAGTCACAGTTGTTGACTCACTATACTAATTGGGGAAACCCATGGCTCTCTGGGGAAGTTTATCCAATAAAACGCCCAGTCCCTCTCTCGTAAATCAGAGACTCTGCAACTACCTCCTCAATTCTGATGGGCTTATACTTCCCATCCCAGCCATCAACCACCCAAAATCATCCAGTGCCTGTACACCTCAGACATAGAATCCCTACAATGCAGGAGTAGGCTATTCAGCCCATCGAGCTGCACCAACAATAATCCCACCCAGGCCCTACCCCTGTAACCTCACGGATTTACTGTTAATCCCCCTGACATTATGGGGCAATTTAGCATGGCCAGCCAACCTAAACTGCAATCTATCTCTGTGTACTATGTAAAAGTTAACGGTATGGTTAAATGTGCAATAATCATCCAAGCTACTGCAAATGGAAACGTATCCATGTAACTCAAAGCCAGAAACATTCCTACAATACTGTGCTATAAAAAGGCAGTTTGTCCTGTCAGTCATCACAAGTCAGTGGCCCCTATCACATATTGTACAATAAAACAGAGCAACTTCCAGCTCACTGCTGTGAACAAAGCACAAGAGGTCCACTTGTAATATATTAGATAACAACTCAGTATATGACAGGTATTACGAAACATTACACATGCATTTCGTAATGCTGGGTGCTGCTCACCCACACTTTGGAATTCCACCTTGAAAGAGAAGCTGCAAAGCTTCCTGACAAAGCAACAAGTGAACTCAGGAATACCTTCCACCTCTTGTTAATGAGGATAGACTCTGAATGGGCTTAAAAGGGACATAGAAGGGAGGGGGTGGAATTGTCACTTAAATACTAATCTAGAGACCCAGAGTAATGCTCTGCGGAGCCAGCTGGAAATCACTCATGACAGATACGGAATGAGAAGTCTAATGATGACCATGAAACCATTGTTGATTGTCATAAAAACCCATCTGGTTCACTAATAAGTTTAAAGTTTATTTATTAGTCACAAGTAGGCTGACATTAACACTGCAGTGAAGTTAATGTCCTTTGGAGAAGGAAATCTGCCATTCTCACCTGGTAGCTCCAGATCCACAGCCTACATCCCATGAATGAAAAAAATGCCCCAGTAGCAAAATAATACATCATGCATTACATGGCATAACACTGTAAAACAGTAGGAAAGCCAAATGAGTAAATACAATTAGTAATTTCTAAAAATAGCACGTCACACTTGCTTGTTATAGATTCAAAGCAATAGCAACAGAACTTAGGTCCTCCTGAGATCCAGCTTGGAACTGACAAACAGCTTCAAATTTACAAGGTTGACCAACTAAACTCTGAAGAACCTTAGGCTATTTTTTAATTGCCTTCCTTGCACCAACTCCCATTCACCCATCACTCCTGCGCTCGCTGACCTACATTCGCTCCTGGTTTAGCACCTCAGTTTTAAAATTCTAATCCTTATGTCCAATTCCCACCCCTCCTCCCGATTTCTGTAATCTCCTCCACCCTCTGATATCTGCACTCATCCAAATCTGATGTCTTGACCATCCTGGATTTGCCTACCTTCCAATGCAATGAATGCAAAGGTAGGTAAATGGAATTGATATTCTGATAAGGCTTAATTTACTTGAATGATGGAATAGTCTACTCCTGCCTCAATTGTCCATTCAGAAAACAGTAACAACAAAAAAATTTTGAATAGGGCCTTCGGACCTTGTGAAGCTGACCTGCTCTCCAAATTTACAAGAAGTTGCCAACCTAAGCAAACTTGCCTCAACAGCAGAAATGAAATGACATCAGGATGTGACCTTTTACGACTGGGCCCTAAGCATTAGCCTTATAGGGATGGACTAGTTAAACACAACCCCACAAATAGCAGCTAAATATCACAAGTTTGCTCCAACCTGACTTCCGATGAGCAACACAAAAAATGAGATTTGTATTTACACCGCCTTTCACAGCCACAGGATGTCCCAAAGCACTTTACAGACAATATTGTACTTTCTAAAAAAAAGTGTAGTCACCACATGTAACCATCACTCACAAACAAAGAACTCTATGACTAATCATAGAAACCCTACAGTGCAGAAGGAGGCCATTCGGCCCATCGAGTCTGCACCGACCACAATCCCACCCAGGCCCTACCCCCATATCCCTACATATTTTACCCACTAATCCCTCTAACCTACGCATCTCAGGACACTAAGGGGCAATTTTAGCATGGCCAATCAACCTAACCCGCACATCTTTGGACTGTGGGAGGAAACCGGAGCACCCGGAGGAAACCCACGCAGACACGAGGAGAATGTGCAAACTCCACACAGACAGTGACCCGAGCCGGGAATCGAACCCGGGACCCTGGAGCTGTGAAGCAGCAGTGCTAACCACTGTGCTACCGTGCCGCCCTCTCTAGATTGAAAGACTAGATTGAAAGTCAGCACCATCGACACTGTAGTACTCCCCTAGTACTGCACTAGCAGTGTCAGCTTAGACTATTGTCTAGTAACACTCAAAGCCACAATTTTTTGACGTGGATGCTAGACATCGGGCTGAAACTATCATAGAATCCCTACAGTGCAGAAGGAGGCCATTCGGCCCTCGAGCCTGCACCAACAATCTCACCCAGGTCCTATCCTCATAGCCACACACCTCCTCCACGATCATCCTCAACACCGGTGCCCCACAAGGCTGCGTTCTCATCCTCCTACTACGCTCCTTATACACCTATGACTGTGGGGCCAAATTCCCCTCCAATTCGATTTTCAAGTTTGCTGACGACACTACTGTAGTGGGACAGATCTCAAACAAAGACGAGACGGAGTACAGGAATGAGATAGAGAATCTGGTGAAGCGACAATAATCTCTCCGTCAATGTCAACAAAACGAAGGAGATTGTCATCGACTTCAGGAAGCATAGAGGAGAACATGCCCCTGTCTACATCACTGGGGACGCAGGAAAAAAGCGTCGAGAGCTTCAAGTTTTTAGGTGTCCAAATCACCAACAACTTGTCCTGGTCTCCCCCATGCCAACACTACAGCTAAGAAAGCCCCACCAACACCTCTACTTTCTCAGAAAACTAAGGAAATTTGGCATGTCAGTTACGACTCTCACCAACTTTTACAGATGCACCATAGAAAGCATTCTTTCTGGTTGTATCACAGCTTGGTATGGCTCCTGCTCAGCCCAAGACCGCAAGGAACTACAAAAGGTCAAGAATGTAGCCCAATCCATCACGCAAACCAATCTCCCATCCATTGACTCGGTCTACACTTCCCGCTGCCTCGGCAAAGCAGCCAGCATAATTAAGGACCCCACGCACCCTGGACATTCTCTCTTCCACTTTCCTCCATCAGGAAAAAGATACAAAAATCTGAGGTCATGTACCAACCGACTCAAGAACAGCTTCTTCCCTGCTGCTGTCAGACTTTTGAATGGACTTACCTTGCATTAAATTGATCTTTCTCTACACCCAAGCTATGAACCATTGGAGGAAATTGGAGCACCCGAACAGACATAGGGAGAATGTGCAAACTCCACACAGTGACCCGAGGCCGGAGCTGAACCCGAGTCCCTGGCGCTGTGAGGCAGCAGTGCTAACCACTGTGCCGGCCACATGAGCAAGTGTAAAAAATTGAAATTTCAAGCTGAAATTTAAAACAATGCAATAAAAATAGTCTTGCAAGCCTCCATGGGGTTGCCAACTCCAGTTGGGTGTAATCCTGAAGATGCATTTCTGCATATGACCACTCGCCTCCAATCATTCCAAATAATCTTTTGAAAATTATTTTAAACAAAGAAAATTACAAAAACATATCCTTTTTTTCCTCCTGGGCTGCTCACAGTAGCAAGAATAATCTTTAATTACTGGAGAACCTAAGATAATCTGGGCAAGCTGCCAACATTACTATTCTCCCCCATGAATTGAGGGACAGACACAAGGCTGGCTCTCAGCAAGTTTCTGGGCAGGTGAATAATCGTGTAAAGTTAAAAATTTACCTGTTGCTCCAAAAAAAAAGAGACCTATGCAAACTTAACTCCTTCACCTGACCTCACAGGGCACTAGTGATACACAGAGGCCCCCATTCAAAGCCAGGAGGGGAAGTCCCCTAACAATCATTGTAAGGTGTGAAGAAAAATTTATAGACCATCTCTGGAAACTAATAAAAACATGATCAAGTGTCCTTTGTTTCTGCCAGTCTCTCGTCCAATTTACAGCAAGATGTCATTAGAAGTTGAATGGAATTTCGGGGATTAGTACCTGGGTGGGGCTTGAACCTGCATTCTTGGCCACTAAATGTCGACTCACACTTGGTCACAGCAGCAGAGGCCATGCCTCTCAAAAACAACCTTACACTTTTGCAGAACCTTTCACAATCTCAGGTCATCCCAAAGCGCTTTATAGCCAATAAAAGTACTCTTGAAACAATAATTGTTATAATGTAGGGAAAATGGCCATCAACATGCACACAGCAAGCTCTCACGAATGGCATTGAGATAAAGAGAATAATCTGCCTCTGATGTTGGTGGAGGAATAAATACTGACCAGAACACAGGAGGGTGGGGGAGATCGCCCTGCTGTAGCTCCAAATGGGGTAATTTCAGTTCATATGGGACTTTGGTCTGAGGTCTCATCCAAAGACAAACCTAGGATTGTGCGGTGCTCTCTCAGATGTGGCTCAAGAAATTCAATAATCTTCTCCTCAAATAAGTACAGCAAGAATCCAATCAAACAGCAAAATCATAGGTTTAGGATTGACTTTGTAAAGAATAAGCACATCTTATGAAAATGTGAAGCAGCAGAGAGGGAAAGACACAGAGGCAACAAAGCAGTTTGACAGTGAAGCACTGTAACACTAGATAACCCTTTTAAGCTGCTTATGGTATTCTATCCACATGTATCTATTACAGTTCCACTGCATTTAGGCTGACCAACTATTACACTAATGCTGCCAGTACAAGAGAGGAATGAGTCACTCTTCCACCTCCTGCTTCAGAAAGCCCAGATGCATTCATACAGCTGATGTTTATACTCTTGGACTTGTACCTTGCTTAGGCCACACGTAGAACATGGAGACCAGAACTGTGCATAATATTATACTATAGCAGAACTGGAGAAGGTGCAAAGATATTCACAAGGGCGAGAGCAGCTGTGAAGGGACATACTTATCGGCAAAGGTTGAATAGGCTGGGACTCCATCAGCCAGAAAAGAGAAAGCTGAGGGGTGACATTTCCCCCTGCCTCAGCAAAGCAGCCGGCATAATTAAGGACCCCAAGAACCCCGGATATTCTCACTTCCACCTTCTTCCGTTCGGAAAAGTCTGAGGTTACGTACCAACCGACTCAAGAGCAGCTTCCTCCCTGCTGCCATCGGACTTTTGAATGGACCCATCTTGCATTCAGCTGATCTTTCTCTACACGCTAGCTACGACTGTAACACTATATTCTGCACTCTCGTTTCCTTCTCTATGAACGGTATGCTTTGTCTGTGCAGCGTGCAAGAAACAATGTTTTTCACTGTATACTAATACATGTGACAATAAATCAAATTCTTTATAGGGTAGCCGTAGAAAATACTTTCCCACTTGTAGGAAAGATTAAAACTCAAGGCCTATCATATTAAAAAGCCAATAAAGAATTCTGGAGATTTATTTTATCCAAGTCATTAGACGATGCAGCACAGAAGATCATTTAGCTCACTTTGGCTGTGCTGAGATTAAAATACCTCTTGTCTCAAATCCTGATCATTCACCACAACCATCCACGTCTTTCACTTTCACAAATGTATCCAATTCCTTTTGGTAAACACATTTCAGATCATAGTGAAATACTGTGTAAAATGGTGCTTTCCTATTCTCCAAGTTCTTTTGCCAATTATTTTGATTGCCATTTTAATATCAAACTGTGCCAAATTCAAACTATGCCCATATTGGCACACAGCATTGCTGTTCCACAACACAAGTGTACACAGTGCAGCCACCCTGGCACACGGGGTTTTTAAAAATGGAATGGTGGCACAATGGTTAGCACTGCTGCCTCACAGCACCAGGGACCAGAGTTCGATTCCGGCCTCAGGTGACTGTGTGTGCAGTTTGCATATTCTCCTCGTGTCTGTGGGGGTTTTCTCCGGTGCTCCAGTTGCCTCCCAGACAGTCCAAAGGTGTGCGGGTTAGGTTGATTGGCCATGCTAAATTGATCCTTAGTATCAGGGGGACTAGCAGAGTAAATATGTGGGGTTATGAGTGGAATTGTTCTCAGTGCAGGCTTGATGGGCCGAATGGCCTCCTTCTGCACTGCAGGGATTCTATGCGAGTGTCACTGCCAATCCCCAATTTCCCTTGAACAGAGTGAATTGCTAGGTCATTTCAGAAGGCAGTGTTGAACACAGCCGTGTTTTTTAACCTCTAATTGCAAATAAAGACACTAAGGGAGAGTCAGTGCAGACTCGATGGGTCAAATGACCTCCTTCTATGATTCTGTAAATGTTTAAACACAATTAGAAGGCAGCTAAGAGTCAACCTCCTGGTTGGGGCCTGGAGTCCCATGTAGCCAGGTAAGAAGTCTCACAACACCAGGTTAAAGTCCAACAGCTTTATTTGGTAGCAAATACCACACATCTCTTTAACCTGTGTTGAATGCTCCCTCCACCCACATTATCTGTACCTTTAAGACCTGGCTGGCTGTAGGGATTCACATTCTAATCAGTATTCTGTAACTTGATTTCTGTCTCTGTGCACTGTTTGAGAGCACATTTCCACTCCATCTGATGAAGGAGCAGCGCTCCGAAAGCTTATGGTATTTGCTACCAAATAAACCTGTTGGACTTTAACCTGGTGTTGTGAGACTTCTTACTGTGTTCACCCCAGTCCAACCCCGGCATCTCCACATCACGGCCAGGTAAGGACAGCAGATTTCCTTCCCGAAAGGACATTGTGAAGCAGGTGAGTTTTTCTGACAATTACTGATAGTTTCATGGTCGTCATTACTGAGACTAGGTTTATATTCCTGACTTATTAATTGTATTTAAATTTCACCAATTGCCATGGTGGGTTTTGAACGGATGGCCCCAGAGGATTACAATTTTAGTGACATTCGCACTACACCACCAATTCCCATAATACATGTGGCATGCCCACCCTGTCACACAGTGCAGCCCACCCCAAAATGAAGGTGTGCACAGTGCCACCTGCCCCAGTCTAATGTCTCGACCAAAAGACAGCATTGCTGGCAACGTCCTCACCATAGCATCTAATTTTAGGCCTGGCTTTATTCGAAGTAAGAAGTTTAACAACACCAGGTTAAAGTCCAACAGGTTTATTTGGTAGCAAAAGCCACACAAGCTTTCGAGGCTCTAAGCCCCTTCTTCAGGTGAGTGGGAATTCTGTTCACAAACAGAACTTATAAAGACACAGACTCAATTTACATGAATAATGGTTGGAATGCGAATACTTACAACTAATCCAGTCTCGAAGCACAGTATTTGTTATTCAGATACTGATTACAAAACAACATTATTTAGCTGTTCTAGTTGGATTTTGCTCTCTGACCCAAAGCAGAAGGGATGGTGCTGTTCTGTGCCAGCTGTATGGGTTGTCCGCAGAATTTGGGCACAATTTGGTATTAAAATTGTAAGTAAGGCATGAATGACACTCTCATTCCATGAAGTAAGTTTTTTAAAACCTTGTGCGCCAGAGTGGCTGCACCATGTACCCTTTAGAAATCATAGAAACCCTACAGTGCAGAAGGAGGCCATTTGGCCCATCAAGTCTGCACCAACCACAATCCCACCCAGGCCCTACCCCCATATATTTACCCACTAATCCCTCTAACCTACACATTTTAGGATTCTAAGGGGCAATTTTTAACCTGGCCAATCAACCTAACCCACACATCTTTGGACTGTGGGAGGAAACCGGAGCACCCGGAGGAAACCCACGCAGACACGAGGAGGAGTGCAAACTCCACACAGACAGTGACCCGAGCCGGGAATCGAACCCGGGACCCTGGAGCTGTGAAGCAACAGTGCTAACCAATGTGCTACCGTGCCACCCTTGTGTTCAGTGTGAGGCTAACCAGTGCCTACTACCTGTCTGCCAGGGCTGTGATGGTCCATGATAAAGATATTGAAATAAGTAAACAAGCAGGAGCAAACTCCACGTGATCCAGTCCGACACAAGAGGAAGTTGTAAACCACACTGCAACTAGTTCCTCAGCGTTAAGGCTCTCCCTCCCAGCATTGACCTAAATCCTTTAACAAAATAATGCAGCATCGAGAAAAAGCAAACAGCAGCGGACCAAGTTGTTAATATTAATTCTGCGCGATAATAACCCGCCTGCAATTTAGCAGGGAACTTTTTTTATTTTGCAATGCAACACACAGAAACCACTTCCTCTGCCCCCTCCCCCCACCCCAATTAAAATCTCAATACCACGTTCAACACGAAAGCAGCCACCCACACACCACTGTACAGTGAGCCCAGAAAGAGCTGTGTCTGTGTGCAAAAGGCCAATGATGAAGTATTGGAGCGTTGCTTGTCAGGGAGGGAGGGGGAGGGGGAGGGGGGAATGAGGATGGTTAAAACTACAGCAGTGGCAAAGGCTCGGTGTAACTTGGATACATGAATTCGCCAGGTTAGCTCATCAGGTGGAACCGAACTCAAGTAAAACGTGGCTTCGCTTTTCTGATGATAGTGTCAATTGCCATTTTAAGTGAAGATTACAGCACACTATTTAAAGCAATATTACTCCGTACACTAAAACCAGTGTGTTATATCACAAAATATACCTGAATGATGTAATCATCCTGCTTACTTAACATGACAAAGAGATAATATCAATGTGTGTGAATCAAAATGTTACAAGCGACTGATGAAGATGCACTGATCCTGATGGGAGCTTGTTACCTGTGTAACCCAGAGCCACGCAGCGACTGCATGCAGTCTTCCCTCCCAGCTGAATAACACTTTGGAAATGCCAGCAGCCCCCCCTCAGACAGTAGCTGCATCCGCCTCTTACCATCGCAATGCTGTGTGAGCTGACTCATTGAGTATACCTCATCGAGGACTGAGCACATACAAACTGCAAGGTTCCTCCTGGGGAAAGGCGGCATGACAATTGCACAATGCCAGCTCGCCGTGTACACACTCACTGCATCTTTCTCCAAACGAATCCACCCACCCAAAAGGAGAAGCAGCTTCCTCCCACAAACTCCAAAGTACAAGTGATCTCTATTTCCTGTTGCCGACAGAAAATGTGGCACGGAAGCCCCTTTAAATCCCACCATTACGCCGGGACTTTCCACTGGGTGACTTTGCACGGCTTCTCCTGTCCGAACAGGAAGAGCCAGTTTAGTGAGGTTAAATGAAGCAGCAGACGCGACATGTTGAAAATAAAAGCATTGGGGGGATTTCTGCTGCATCAACTAGCAATCGCAAGGCTTAAAGTAAAACATAAAACATGACTGCATGTCATTGTAACAACATTTACACTGCCTGGCTTTTTTTGTGCAAACATTTTGTTTATGCTTAAGGGTTGAAATTTCCCCACAGTTAAAAGGAGGAAAGGTTTATCTGTCATGAAACGTGAAGCAATTATTTTAACATTGCCTCCACCCCCCACCCCCAAGAAAAAACACAATCCCAAACTTGGATCTGCAAACTTGTGGGGGCTCAGCTGCTCGCGTCAGTTTCAGCCCGCTGAAAACTGACCCAAAAGTGAAACAGTCCGAATCAGGCAACACTCACAACACCGAGTGTCCGCAACTCATACCGTGCTTCCCTGCAAATCGCCAGAAGTTTCTCAATCCACATCTTCTCCCGCAAACATTGCTGCCTCACTTCCTACTTAACAAACTACGTCTTAATAAAAGTTATGCGGTGACGTCAGGAGCCAGCCTGTCAGCAAATCATCATCTAGATTTCACTTGCTGCTTTTCATTTTTTTTCCTCTTTTTGATTTAATGCATCCTATATTTGCCCCGCCACTGTATGTCGGACCCCTCGACCCTTTCCTCTCCACCGCTAAATATAAAGGACTATTTTTTGGTCTGTTGGCAGTGGCTCACGCAGATTTATCCCGGGGGAGCTGCAGTTTTGCTATTTCACAACTTGGACTTGCCCACGTTTCATAAAAGGCTGAAATAGTAAATTGTTACATTTGGCGTGGCAACGTGCCTGCTTCAAAGATGGTGTTTGCTGCTCTACCGTCAGCGGGGTTTGAAGTTGCACTGGATTTGAAGTTTCCTGGTGTTGATTACACTAAGTTGCACTGGGTTGGAATTTTCCTGGTGTTTATTACACTAAGTTGCACTGGGTTGGAATTTTCCTGGTGTTCATTACACTAAGTTGCTCTGGGTTGGAAGTTTCATGGTGTTTATTACACTAAGTTGCACTGGGTTAGAAGTTTCCTGGTGTTGATTACATTAAGTTGCACTGGGTTGGAAGTTTCCTGGTGTTTATTACACTAAGTTGCACTGGGTTGGAAGTTTCCTGGTGTTTATTACATTAAGTTGCACTGGGTTAGAAGTTTCCTGGTGTTTATTACACTAAGTTGCACTGGGTTAGAAGTTTCCTGGTGTTGATTACATTAAGTTGCACTGGGTTGGAAGTTTCCTGGTGTTGATTACATTAAGTTGCACTGGGTTGGAGGTTTCCTGGTGTTCATTACACTAAGTTGCACTGGGTTGGAAGTTTCCTGGTGTTGATTACATTAAGTTGCACTGGGTTGGAGGTTTCCTGGTGTTCATTACACTAAGTTGCACTGGGTTGGAAGTTTCCTGGTGTTGATTACATTAATTGCACTGGGTTGGAAGTTTCATGGTGTTTATTACACTAAGTTGCACTGGGTTGGAATTTTCCTGGTGTTTATTACACTAAGTTGCACTGGGTTGGAAGTTTCCTGGTGTTTATTATATTAAGTTGCACTGGGTTAGAAGTTTCCTGGTGTTGATTACATTAAGTTGCACTGGGTTGGAAGTTTCCTGGTGTTCGTAACACTAAGTTGCACTGGGTTGGAAGTTTCCTGGTGTTGATTACATTAAATTGCACTGGGTTGGAAGTTTCCTGGTGTTCATTACACTAAGTTGCACTGGGTTGGAAGTTTCCTGGTGTTGATTACATTAAGTTGCACTGGGTTGGAAGTTTCCTGGTGTTCATTACACTAAGTTGCACTGGGTTGGAAGTTTCCTGGTGTTCATTACACTAAGTTGCACTGGGTTGGAAGTTTCATGGTGTTGATTACATTAAGTTGCACTGGGTTAGAAGTTTCATGGTGTTTATTACACTAAGTTGCACTGGGTTGGAAGTTTCATGGTGTTTATTACACTAAGTTGCACTGGGTTGGAAGTTTCATGTTTGTCCCTTTCGGCTGCACTAGGTTTGAACTTACACGGGGTTTTCTTAGTACAAGTTGCTCATCAATTAGAGCGCTGGAAAATCGTCATGCTTTAGTGGGTACGAATGCAACTGAGGGAAGTCGGAGGAGTAACTTTTTTTAAACCGGGGGTGGAGATAATTCCAATGGAAATACGCGACCTGTCGGTTGCCTTGAGATTGCAGCTACTGTTGTGTTGATCAGCCTGTCTCTCTCTCGATACACAACGAGTTGTAATTATAAGACTGCAGTTTTTTTTAAAAAACAGAAAATACTCGGCAGGATCTGTGACCCGAGTTAATGTTTCAGTTGGGTGACCCTTCATTAGAACTGGGCAGAAATTGTAGCTTTGCTCGGTGAGAACTTGGGACGTTGCTGTCTAGATTTTTTCTCTTGAAAGGGCCTGCTGTGTTTTATTTGGTTTATTTTGCTTCCTCGATGGACCGGGGAAGCATGGACTGTAAAAGGGGGAGATTTAGTTAAGTCCACGATTATAATGAACAAGTATTGCAATGGACCGTTTAAAATGCACAGACGCTCCAATTGCCCTTTTATGTCATTGCACTTTGTTTTCAATCCATACATAGCCAACAAAATGAGTCTGCCTAGATGTACTGCACTAACCAGGCGCCGGAGTGTGGCGACGAGGGGATTTTCACAGTAACTTAATTGTGGTGTTAATGTAAGCCTATTTGTGACTGATAAATTAACTTTTCCCAACATAAACCAATCAATCTCAAACTCAAAAGGTCCAATTGATCCCAAGCATCTTGATGTATATCCTGTGTTACCTGTAAGGGATTAGCCACCAATGACATTGTTTTAACACTGGGTTTTGGGGATGGTGGTGTATCACAGATTTGTGTGCGCACTAGGTGGGTTAGGTTGGTTGGCTATGCTAAAATTGCCCCTTAGTGTCAGGGGGACTAGCTAGGGTAAATGCATGGGGTTATGGGGATAGGGCCTGGGTGGAATTGTGGTCAGTGCAGACTCAATGGGCTGAATGGCCTCCTTCTGCACTGTAGGATTCTATGATCACTAGCTTTCCAAATGAGCATTATGACTTGGTGCCATTCCCTTGCCTTTTCCCCATACATTGTTTCTATTCAAAGAATCATCTAATGCCTTTTTGAATGCCTTGTGTTTTTTATTTATAAAAAATACATCAAAAACTCAAAGGATTGTGTAAACACGTCATTGGCTCATTTTACTGAGACTAGACACATGAGAATGTACACATTTGGATAGGAAGCATGCAAACAGCAGAAGATCCACGGACTCAGGTTTGATTCCCAGGTTGTGTCATTGTCTGTGCGGAGTTTGCACGTTCTCCCTGTGTCTGTGTGGGTTTCCTCCGGGTGCTCTGGTTTCCTCCCACAGTCTGAAAGACATGCTGGTTCGGTGCATTGGCCATACTAAATTCTCCCTCAGTGTACCTGAACAGGTGCTGGAGTGTGGCGACTAGGGGATTTTCACAGTAACCTCATTGTGGTGTTAATGTAAGCCTACCTGTGACTAATAGATTAACTTTAACTTTTCCCAACATAGACCAATCAATCTCAAACTCAAAAGGTCCAATTGACCCCTAGCATTTGGGTGAAAGAAATTACTACCTGTCGTGTTTTTAAAAAAAGCTTCATGATTTCATCCTGGAACAGTCTGGTTGTAGTTTTAAGATTGTGCTCCTTTCTTCTGGATTTCCCCCACCAGATGAAGTCTAATATTTCAATGAATGTTTGTGAATGTAACCCAAACCATCACCCAAACCAGCCTCCCACCCATTGACTCTGTCTATACTTCCCGCTGCCTCGGAAAAACAGCCAGCATAATTAAGGACCCCACACATCCTGGACATTCTCTCCTCCACTCCCGTCCGGAAAAAGGTACAAAAATCTGAAGTCATGTACCAACCGGCTCAAGAACAGCTTCTTCCCTGCTGTCATCAGACTTTTGAATGGACCTACCTTGCATTAAGTTGATCTTTCTCTACACCCTAGCTATGACTGTAACACTACCTTTTGCACTCTTGTTTCCTTTTCTATGAACGGCATGCTTTGTCTGTATCGCGTGCAAGAAACAATATTTTTGACTGTATGCTAATAAATGTGACGATAACAAATCTAATCTAATCAAAAATCAAATGAAAGGTCTTACTGATTTGCTGATTGTTTTTCTTTTTTGACTTTTTCAAGCCATTAGGACTTCAAATTTCAAACAGCATAAACCAGGAATCTAAATGGCCAAATGGCCATTTGCCATCTGGATTTAACCACCAGATCTCCTGGGCTAACATATAGAAAGAAAGACTCGTACTTGTGAAGCGTTTCTCACGGTCATTTCTAAGTGCCTTACAGTCAATTAAGTACTTTTGATGTGTAGTCAGTGATATAATGTAGGAAATGAAGCAGTCACCATTGCAGACATGACATCCGGGACAATGCAACTGCTTGATTGGCACCCCATCCACAACCTTCAACATTCACACCCTCCGTCACTGAAGCACAGTGGCAGCAATGTATACCATTTATAGATGCCTCGCAGCAATTCACCAAGACTCCTTTGACAGCACGTTCCAAACATCTGACCGTAACCACCAAGAAGGGCAAGGGTACCAGACACATGGGAATACCAACACCTGCAAGTTCCCCTCCAAGCCACACACCATCCTGACATGGAACTATATCAACTGTCACTGGGTTAAAATCCTCAAACACCCTCCCTAACAGCACAGTTGGTGTTTCCACAGCAGGTGAACTGCAGGGATTCAAGAAGGTGACTCGCCACCACTTTCTCAAGGGCAGTTAGGGATGGGTAATAAAGATCCCATGTCTGGATCCCATGAATAAATAAACAAAAATATGACGATGAGATAGAGCAGCTATGCTACTTTAGTGATGTTGGTTGAGGGATAATTATTGGTCAGGGAGAATTCCTTCGCTCCTCGTCTGACAATGCTGTATGATTTTCTGCGTCCGCCTGGGGGCAGAATGGGTCTAAATCATTACCTCTTTAAGAAGGTCCCCACTTGTGTTGGAGTATTGCCCTTTTAAGAAGGCGGCGCTGTGCGGCGAGTATCCCTCCGCGGTGAGTGATTCGGTGTCCTGTTCGGGAATTTGCGTGGGTGGTGGGGAAGTGGAGTAAGTATCCGGGAAGAGAGCAGGGTGGCGGGTCCAGGAGCACAGAGACACTGGGACAGAATACTAATCTTCCCGCTGGCTGCAGCAACCTGGGCCCCTCGACAGGCCACGGAGTCCGGGCCGGTCCCCAGCGCCCCACCCCCCCCCCTTCACTGCCGGTCCCCAGCGCCCCACCCCCCCCTTCACTGCCGGTCCCCAGCGCCCCACCCCCCCCTTCACTGCCGGTCCCCAGCGCCCCACCCCCCCCCTTCTCTGCCGGTCCCCAGCGCCCCACCCCCCCCCTTTCACTGTCGGCCCCTCCCCCCCTTTCACTGTCGGCCCCTCCCCCCCTTTCATTGTCGGCCTCTCCCCCCCTTTCACTGTCGGCCCCTCCCCCTTTTGCTGTCGGCCCCTCCCCCTTTTGCTGTCGGCCCCTCCCCCTTTTGCTGTCGGCCCCTCCCCCTTTTGCTGTCGGCCCCTCCCCCTTTTGCTGTCGGCCCCTCCCCTTTTGCTGTCGGCCCCTCCCCTTTTGCTGTCGGCCCCTCCCCTTTTGCTGTCGGCCCCTCCCCTTTTGCTGTCGGCCCCTCCCCTTTTGCTGTCGGCCCCTCCCCTTTTGCTGTCGGCCCCTCCCCTTTTGCTGTCGGCCCCTCCCCTTTTGCTGTCGGCCCCTCCCCTTTTGCTGTCGGCCCCTCCCCTTTTGCTGTCGGCCCCTCCCCTTTTGCTGTCGGCCCCTCCCCTTTTGCTGTCGGCCCCTCCCCTTTTGCTGTCGGCCCCTCCCCTTTTGCTGTCGGCCCCTCCCCTTTTGCTGTCGGCCCCTCCCCTTTTGCTGTCGGCCCCTCCCCTTTTGCTGTCGGCCCCTCCCCTTTTGCTGTCGGCCCCTCCCCTTTTGCTGTCGGCCCCTCCCCTTTTGCTGTCGGCCCCTCCCCTTTTGCTGTCGGCCCCTCCCCTTTTGCTGTCGGCCCCTCCCCTTTTGCTGTCGGCCCCTCCCCTTTTGCTGTCGGCCCCTCCCCTTTTGCTGTCGGCCCCTCCCCTTTTGCTGTCGGCCCCTCCCCTTTTGCTGTCGGCCCCTCCCCTTTTGCTGTCGGCCCCTCCCCTTTTGCTGTCGGCCCCTCCCCTTTTGCTGTCGGCCCCTCCCCTTTTGCTGTCGGCCCCTCCCCTTTTGCTGTCGGCCCCTCCCCCTTTTGCTGTCGGCCCCTCCCCCTTTTGCTGTCGGCCCCTCCCCCTTTTGCTGTCGGCCCCTCCCCCTTTTGCTGTCGGCCCCTCCCCCTTTTGCTGTCGGCCCCTCCCCCTTTTGCTGTCGGCCCCTCCCCCTTTTGCTGTCGGCCCCTCCCCCTTTTGCTGTCGGCCCCTCCCCCTTTTGCTGTCGGCCCCTCCCCCTTTTGCTGTCGGCCCCTCCCCCTTTTGCTGTCGGCCCCTCCCCCTTTTGCTGTCGGCCCCTCCCCCTTTTGCTGTCGGCCCCTCCCCCTTTTGCTGTCGGCCCCTCCCCCTTTTGCTGTCGGCCCCTCCCCCTTTTGCTGTCGGCCCCTCCCCCTTTTGCTGTCGGCCCCTCCCCCTTTTGCTGTCGGCCCCTCCCCCTTTTGCTGTCGGCCCCTCCCCCTTTTGCTGTCGGCCCCTCCCCCTTTTGCTGTCGGCCCCTCCCCCTTTTGCTGTCGGCCCCTCCCCCTTTTGCTGTCGGCCCCTCCCCCTTTTGCTGTCGGCCCCTCCCCCTTTTGCTGTCGGCCCCTCCCCCTTTTGCTGTCGGCCCCTCCCCCTTTTGCTGTCGGCCCCTCCCCCTTTTGCTGTCGGCCCCTCCCCCTTTTGCTGTCGGCCCCTCCCCCTTTTGCTGTCGGCCCCTCCCCCTTTTGCTGTCGGCCCCTCCCCCTTTTGCTGTCGGCCCCTCCCCCTTTTGCTGTCGGCCCCTCCCCCTTTTGCTGTCGGCCCCTCCCCTTTCGCCGTCGGCCCCTCCCCTTTCGCCGTCGGCCCCTCCCCTTTCGCCGTCGGCCCCTCCCCCCTTTCGCCGTCGGCCCCTCCCCCCCTTTCGCCGTCGGCCCCTCCCCCCCTTTCGCCGTCGGCCCCTCCCCCCCTTTCGCCGTCGGCCCCTCCCCCCCTTTCGCCGTCGGCCCCCTCCCCCCTTTCGCCGTCGGCCCCTCCCCCCCTTTCGCCGTCGGCCCCTCCCCCCCTTTCGCCGTCGGCCCCTCCCCCCCTTTCGCCGTCGGCCCCTCCCCCCCTTTCGCCGTCGGCCCCTCCCCCCCTTTCGCCGTCGGCCCCTCCCCCCCTTTCGCTGTCGGCCCCTCCCCCCCTTTCGCTGTCGGCCCCTCCCCCCCTTTCGCTGTCGGCCCCTCCCCCCCTTTCGCTGTCGGCCCCTCCCCCCCTTTCGCTGTCGGCCCCTCCCCCCTTTCGCTGTCGGCCCCTCCCCCCCTTTCGCTGTCGGCCCCTCCCCCCCTTTCGCTGTCGGCCCCTCCCCCCCTTTCGCTGTCGGCCCCTCCCCCCCTTTCGCTGTCGGCCCCTCCCCCCCTTTCGCTGTCGGCCCCTCCCCCCCTTTCGCTGTCGGCCCCTCCCCCCTTTCGCTGTCGGCCCCTCCCCCCTTTCGCTGTCGGCCCCTCCCCCCCTTTCGCTGTCGGCCCCTCCCCCCCTTTCGCTGTCGGCCCCTCCCCCCCTTTCGCTGTCGGCCCCTCCCCTCCTTTCGCTGTCGGCCCCTCCCCCCCTTTCGCTGTCGGCCCCTCCCCCCCTTTCGCTGTCGGCCCCTCCCCCCCTTTCGCTGTCGGCCCCTCCCCCCCTTTCGCTGTCGGCCCCTCCCCCCCCTTTCGCTGTCGGCCCCTCCCCCCCTTTCGCTGTCGGCCCCTCCCACCCTTTCGCTGTCGGCCCCTCCCCCCTTTCGCTGTCGGCCCCTCCCCCCCTTTCGCTGTCGGCCCCTCCCCCCCTTTCGCTGTCGGCCCCTCCCCCCCTTTCGCTGTCGGCCCCTCCCCCCCTTTCGCTGTCGGCCCCTCCCCCCCTTTCGCTGTCGGCCCCTCCCCCCCTTTCGCTGTCGGCCCCTCCCCCCTTTCGCTGTCGGCCCCTCCCCCCCTTTCGCTGTCGGCCCCTCCCCCCCTTTCGCTGTCGGCCCCTCCCCCCCTTTCGCTGTCGGCCCCTCCCCCCCTTTCGCTGTCGGCCCCTCCCCCCCTTTCGCTGTCGGCCCCTCCCCCCCTTTCGCTGTCGGCCCCTCCCCCCCTTTCGCTGTCGGCCCCTCCCCCCCTTTCGCTGTCGGCCCCTCCCCCCCTTTCGCTGTCGGCCCCTCCCCCCCTTTCGCTGTCGGCCCCTCCCCCCCTTTCGCTGTCGGCCCCTCCCCCCCTTTCGCTGTCGGCCCCTCCCCCCCTTTCGCTGTCGGCCCCTCCCCCCCTTTCGCTGTCGGCCCCTCCCCCCCTTTCGCTGTCGGCCCCTCCCCCCCTTTCGCTGTCGGCCCCTCCCCCCCTTTCGCTGTCGGCCCCTCCCCCCCTTTCGCTGTCGGCCCCTCCCCCCCTTTCGCTGTCGGCCCCTCCCCCCCTTTCGCTGTCGGCCCCTCCCCCCCTTTCGCTGTCGGCCCCTCTCCCCCTTTCGCTGTCGGCCCCTCCCCCCTTTCGCTGTCGGCCCCTCCCCCCTTTCGCTGTCGGCCCCTCCCCCCCTTTCGCTGTCGGCCCCTCCCCCCCTTTCGCTGTCGGCCCCTCCCCCCCTTTCGCTGTCGGCCCCTCCCCCCCTTTCGCTGTCGGCCCCTCCCCCCCTTTCGCTGTCGGCCCCTCCCCCCCTTTCGCTGTCGGCCCCTCCCCCCCTTTCGCTGTCGGCCCCTCCCCCCCTTTCGCTGTCGGCCCCTCCCCCCCTTTCGCTGTCGGCCCCTCCCCCCCTTTCGCTGTCGGCCCCTCCCCCCTTTCGCTGTCGGCCCCTCCCCCCCTTTCGCTGTCGGCCCCTCCCCCCCTTTCGCTGTCGGCCCCTCCCCCCCTTTCGCTGTCGGCCCCTCCCCCCCTTTCGCTGTCGGCCCCTCCCCCCCTTTCGCTGTCGGCCCCTCCCCCCCTTTCGCTGTCGGCCCCTCCCCCCCTTTCGCTGTCGGCCCCTCCCCCCCTTTCGCTGTCGGCCCCTCCCCCCCTTTCGCTGTCGGCCCCTCCCCCCCTTTCGCTGTCGGCCCCTCCCCCCCTTCGCTGTCGGCCCCTCCCCCCCTTTCGCTGTCGGCCCCTCCCCCCCTTTCGCTGTCGGCCCCTCCCCCCTTTCGCTGTCGGCCCCTCCCCCCTTTCGCTGTCGGCCCCTCCCCCCCTTTCGCTGTCGGCCCCTCCCCCCCTTTCGCTGTCGGCCCCTCCCCCCCTTTCGCTGTCGGCCCCTCCCCCCCTTTCGCTGTCGGCCCCTCCCCCCCTTTCGCTGTCGGCCCCTCCCCCCCTTTCGCTGTCGGCCCCTCCCCCCCTTTCGCTGTCGGCCCCTCCCCCCCTTTCGCTGTCGGCCCCTCCCCCCCTTTCGCTGTCGGCCACTCCCCCCCTTTCGCTGTCGGCCCCTCCCCCCCTTTCGCTGTCGGCCCCTCCCCCCCTTTCGCTGTCGGCCCCTCCCCCCCCTTTCGCTGTCGGCCCCTCCCCCCCCTTTCGCTGTCGGCCCCTCCCCCCCTTTCGCTGTCGGCCCCTCCCCCCCCCTTTCGCTGTCGGCCCCTCCCCCCCCTTTCGCTGTCGGCCCCTCCCCCCCCTTTCGCTGTCGGCCCCTCCCCCCCCCTTTCGCTGTCGGCCCCTCCCCCCCCCTTTCGCTGTCGGCCCCTCCCCCCCCTTTCGCTGTCGGCCCCTCCCCCTTTCGCTGTCGGCCCCTCCCCCCTTTCGCTGTCGGCCCCTCCCCCTGCCCTTCCCCTCCCCCCCCCACCCCCCTGTCCCCCCATCCCTGTTCTCCCGCCGTCCGTCCCCGTTGTCCCCGCCGTCCGTCCCCGTTGTCCCGCCGTCCGTCCCCGTTGTCCCGCCGTCCGTCCCCGTTGTCCCGCCGTCCGTCCCCGTTGTCCCGCCGTCCGTCCCCGTTGTCCCCCCGTCCGTCCCCGTTGTCCCCCCTGTCCGTCCCCGTTGTCCCCCCTGTCCGTCCCCGTTGTCCCCCCTGTCCGTCCCCGTTGTCCCCCCTGTCCGTCCCCGTTGTCCCCCCCGTCCGTCCCCGTGGTCCCCCCCCGTCCGTCCCCGTGGTCCCCCCCCCGTCCGTCCCCGTGGTCCCCCCCCGTCCGTCCCCGTGGTCCCCCCCCGTCCGTCCCCGTGGTCCCCCCCCCGTCCGTCCCCGTGGTCCCCCTCCCGTCCGTCCCCGTGGTCCCCCCCCCGTCTGTCCCCGTGGTCCCCCCCCGTCCGTCCCCGTGGTCCCCCCCCCCCGTCCGTCCCCGTGGTCCCCCCCCCGTCCGTCCCCGTGGTCCCCCCCCGTCCGTCCCCGTGGTCCCCCCCCGTCCGTCCCCGTGGTCCCCCCCGTCCGTCCCCGTGGTCCCCCCCCGTCCGTCCCCGTGGTCCCCCCCCCCGTCCGTCCCCGTGGTCCCCCCCCCGTCCGTCCCCGTGGTCCCCCCCCGTCCGTCCCCGTGGTCCCCCCCCCCGTCCGTCCCCGTGGTCCCCCCCCCGTCCGTCCCCGTGGTCCCCCCCCCGTCCGTCCCCGTGGTCCCCCCCCCGTCCGTCC